>NW_009726791.1:0-37965 GCF_000703405.1 Apaloderma vittatum
TTTATCTATTTATTATATTATTATAACATTGTTTTTCATTAATATATTTTCTGCTAATATAAATATTAAATATGGTTATTTTTAATCCTATTTTTCTCACGTGCTTGTCTTGATACTGATGCTGGTTCCTCCTCAGCTCTGTTGCTTCCCAAGGAGCCTGTTTATACTTGCAAAGAAGTTCACACTAAAGAAGACTTGCATTAAACAAGAAACCATTTCATCATATTTTCCCTGATAAAGCCCCAAAGTGGCTCCCTTTCCCACACACATCCCACATCCAGAGCTGCCCTGCTAGCCTTCTGCACTGTTGCAGCTCTAAAAGATAACCTGGTAAGGGTATAATATGTGAAGTTTTATAAACTGAAGCAATCGCTCCAACCAGAAAACTGGCAGCTCCAGCAGGCTTGGCTTTGGACCTTCTCACTTCACAACAAACCTTCAATACCGTATCTGGAAATCAAACTTCAGCCGCATGTTGGCTGGAACACCACGACAAAAACAAGGTTGTGTTGGTTTTTTTCACGAAGACTGAACTAGGCACAGAAAAGGACAGTCTTTTGGCTTCACAGCCTCGGAAAAATAGAATTCATTTTTTCCATTCTGTCACTGTTGTAACAAAACCCTACAGGTAAATAAGTCTTGCATGTTTACACTGACGCCTCTTGGAGACACTTGGGAAGACTGGATAATGGCTAAATTCATAACCAGGCAAGTATTTCATAAGATAGAGCTTATTTGTATTGCTCAAATGTACTTCTGCAGAAACAGGTATTTCAAAGAATTTTAGCCCTTATGAAGCTGCTCTGACTTTATAACCCTCCCACAGACAGGCAGGTGCCTGCAAAGAAATGCTCCACGGTAAAACCCAGCACTTAATAAAGTGCTTTTCCCCTGGAGAACTCAAGCACCTGCAAAAAGTGAGCTGCTGTCATCGCCTCCCCGTCACCGGTGCTGAAACTTTTTCGCAGTAAGGGAAAAAGGTTTCACCAGGACCCAACACTTGAAGTCCACACGTGCTATCCATTAGCTGTAAGACCCTGACAGGAATTAGATACCTAGCTCTAAGTCATACACAGTTTATGCAAACGTAACTTAAAAGTGGGTGATTTAAAATAGAAGCTTGCAGAAGAGAAATGGAAGGTAAAGGAGGCAACCAGAACAGGCTCACTGCAGAAAGCAACAGGAACTGCAGGCGAGAAGCAAACACCACTAATAAGTGAATAAGGAAAAACTTTACATGGAATTTAAACTAGTTCTTCACATTGGGTTGATGATGGACTCTTACACCAGATTATGACTCGGTACATAGCAAGGTATATGACATTTTTTAATCTAAAGGAGATCTTGACTTGGCTTTGCCAAGTCACGCATGATTTCTCTAATGCAGAACATGGCCAGTGGGTCCCGAGTGTGCTGCTGTGCACGCTAAAGATTATGTAAAAACGGAGACTATACCTCCTGATATTCTTTAATACTATTACTGATACTATCATTAGATGAGAGAATATCCTCGAGGCTGAGAAAACCTCAGGGAGTATGGGAGCTGACACCTGGACTCAGGATTGGTTTCCTTAGTTATTAGAGCTGGTTGAACTGTTTTAACAGATAATGTTATCCAATTTAATTACATTTTAGACAAAACACTTTTGATTATCATTCAGCTAGCCAGAATTAATAATTTCTAAGTGTCACTCGTCCATCCTAATTTTATCTACCTTCTTGTCTTTTACGTCTTTTGTTTTCAAGCTCTTTGCAAATCCACCTCTCTCAAGACAGATCTTCTCTACTTGCATAATTTCTTTTTTTAAGGATGATGCTCCTTAAACTCATTTCCACAGTCAATAATTTGATTCTTGGGTCATCAGAAAAATCATCGGAGTTACTAATGCTAATAAAGGACTGATATCCTGCCTTTCTCATACACTATTTAAAACAGAGCCTATTTAGAGGCAAAGCCCTGCAGTAAACCCTTGCTGACTTCCACACACTAGCCATTAACTTCTGATCCATTTTGCATCTGTACCCTTTTTTTTAACTATTATTATTTTCTCCATAGTATAAAAAATCCGATTTATTTTAAACACATAGATCATCCTGCTTAAATTGGCTAGTTTACTAAATAATTTTCTGCTCTGCTGTACATACCACTGACTTTCCGAATGCAGGCAATAACCAGAAAACTTATTAGAGAGGAGACAATTTTGTGTATTGCTGGGTTAGATATGGATTGGTGAGAAGAAATTTGGAAAGCAGAATTTCCCCATTTCCGTGGAGCCAAACAGGAATCAATTCCACCAAAGCCCACAGTGTTGTGTTATTGTCAGAGATGAGCATAACTTTGTTTTCCCGTGCAGGAAAAACTGCACTTCAGACCACTCGCCAGCAAGAAAGGCAAACAGAGTCAGCAAGAGGAGATGAAGTCATGAACCCTTGGTGGTTCCTTTCAGTCCTTGCTGCCACTCCAGGTGTGACATTCCCAGAGCTGCCCAAGTACAGAGATCCTCACACACCTACAGCCCCAAACATAGCTCCTTCCAGCCAAAGGCAAAGATAATCCCCCATGATTAAGCTGTCAGATAGTTTAAAGCCAGCAAGAGCCAAACATGAGCCTTAAACCAAGGTGGCAATGAATACGCAATTCAAACTCAAAGCTATCCATCGCATCCATGCAGCAGGAGAAATGAAACTAAGAATACTTGGTTGCCGCAAGAGTCTCTGAAAAATTCTCCCAGCACCTTAAGATTTACAACCTTCCTATGATATTTCTGTTAATCCATGGTTTAAAAGACAGTCCTTCCTGGCTAGCAGCAGTAAGTAAAAAGCAGTTCTCACCTATTAATTTCTAAAGGCTACAGAAGAGCTAAGTTATCAGATCTTTCTTAGGGCTCCTACTACTGGAAAGTAGAGAGTAAATCCTGCTTTGCTACCCAGTGCCTGCTGGCTTTGAAGCCAATGCAACTATTGCTCTTTTTATTCACAGTCCCTTGTTTTCAAATAGAGCACTTTTGGAATAAGTGTTTTATTTGAATTAATTGTTTTTTCTGTTTGGGGAAATACAAACAAACAGGTTTATTCATTTAGAGAACCTTGCAACTCTACATTGCCCATTACTTTCTTGGAAGAGATATTTTACAAAGAATGTTAACCCACAAATTCAGTAAACATATGGGATCTGCAAGTTAATCCAATAAGGCCATTATGGTGACGCTCCAGAGGACTAGTCTCCATCAGGAGGGAAAAGAAGACTAATTCTAAAAGGATTTCCCTAACTCCATTTTCATGTTGGGAAATCAAGAGCAAATTTCCCTTGTGATAGTGTCAGTTTGTGGGAGTGGAAGAAGATAATGATAGAGACAACAAAAAAGAAGTTTGTGCCCACGTAAGCATGTTTCAAATTATGCATCTGAGCTTTAAAACAGCCTCCATCCATATTTGCCATTTTTTGCACTAGAGTGGCTGAAAATAGGAGACAATATGCCTTCAGTCCAATTATTAAGGTAGAGAGTGGCCACCTTTGATTCATACTAATTTTAGCAGCTGTTTATATGGATAATTAATTTGAAAATTGTGCTGTTACTAACATCCATCAAACAAGCAATACAGTGAATGAATTTGGGAATAACTAAATTCTTAGGAAAATAAGTAGTAACACAAAAATCTTCTATTTCCTAGGTCCTATAGCCCACTTAGATTTGTTACTTAGATTTATCCTCTGCACTGAAGCTCCAGCTACCAACATACACTACAGCAACTGGTGAATTCATTCTCAGAGGACTGGATTATAATCTCTTTGACAACAGTTTAAATAAGGAATAGCTGCTGAAAGTCCCTGAAGCTGCACAGGTATAAGATAGCGTCAGGTCTTCATGAGCAGTTCCCTCTCTGCACTCCAGCACAGGCAGATCTGCCCCACATGCACAACATACTTCTGTGCTCCTGAAAGGGATTAGCTACTGCACTGAACGAGCCCAAGCAACAGTTAGAGTAATTGTATTATGTATATACACATCCTAAAAAGCACGTAAGGAAACATTTTCATGGCTGTCTTGTGAATTCTTAGATAAGGCAGACTAAATTCCCGGTTGACACAAGCCAAAAATTGCTTAAAATATTTATATGACATTGCCCTCTAGAGGAAAATCTATGCTTCGGTAGAACTTTTCTACAGATGAAAATATGAAATGCCATTTTTAGCAGAACAATTAGAGTGTTTGATAAAAACCATTTTCGGTGAGAATATCACACACTGGTTTGGCTCCATTTATCATCTGTGAGTTTTCAAGACAGAATTTCCCAACCTGTAGCACATTTTCCTCATCTGGGCTCTGTATTCAGATAGATGGTACCACAAAGTTTACTGGTTACCACATGTCCCTGTTTTTATCTTCACTACCAGAAGAAAAACAGCCCAGGCTATGAAAAAATGGCAAGCACTTACTAATTCTTCGGTTATCACGGCACGAAGAGTTGCTGGTCAATGTGTATGAGGATGAGGAGAACATCACTAACTTTTGTTTTATCAAATAATTATTCTGCTAGCCTGAACCCATTCCAATGATAAGTAACATACTAGGGAAACACAGTCAAGACGATTGCTCTGTTAATCAGTTCTTTGTTTTTCGAGGTTTGTGGGTTTTTTTAAGAAGGTCATCCAGTTAACTGTAATACCTAAAATGGAGAACAGAAAAAACAGACCTTGCCATCTTTTTAAACAATGGAAAAAGAGTCGTAGGTATCGGCTGAAAAAATAATCTCCTTCAGTCACATTTCAACAATTCTGCTGTATTTTGAAAAAGCTTCAATCCATTTTCCATCTATGTCTAGTTTCTCAACGTCTTGCTAAAGAGCCTACCGTCTGGCTGGGCTTCCAGGGTCTTGGATTCTCTAGGGTGCAGTTTGCTGCTAAAAATCACATTCCCTCTACTCTTGTTCTGTTTGATAGGTATAAGTCTTCCTTAGCTGTCCCGAATCTTTTGGCAGTGCCTGCCAACTTACCTTATAGCTGGTATTGGTCTCTTAGAAGTGTTTCCCTTTGGAGGCTCAGATGATCTTGCTGTCACGCATTTCATCCATTGAAAGCAGCAAGAACACTGAGTGATGCTGCAAAATTGATACACAAGCCCTTCCCATCTTAGCCTACATCCGATAGAAAGGAGACAGGAAAATAAGTCTCAAGGAGCATGTGATACTGCTCAGAGCTGGAGGCAAGTGTCACATCAGATAAGAAAAGCAATGACTTTTCCATGGGGAAAAAAAGCTTGTCCCCAAAGCCATCCACCACAGCAGCTGTCTCTGGAGATATATACCTGCCACTCTGCTCATCACACCTACGTTTCTTATATTTATCCTCTCACTTATGTCCACAGATGGCTGGTTCATGCTGACAAGCCATCTCTCTGAAGCTGATGTCAAGCACAGCCTCTGCCTGTGGAACTGTCTCCTGTTCATCATCTTTCAACCCTCCCCAATCCTGTCCTTTCCAAGCCAGGCTTGATTCCCAGTGACAGGGTATAAGCAGATTTTAAGCTGCTGCCACCGTTAATGCTTTTAGCTCTGGAGGGTCGCGGCTCAGTCCTAGAGCATCTCCCAGGACAGCAACATTAACACCCAAAGGTACATGAAGTTGGCAAGAAGAAAGCAACCTCATCTAGTTAAAGATGTCTCTGCTCTACTGTGGAGAGGTTGGACTAGATGACGACTACATTCTGTGATTCCAGATGATCATCACCTCCCTGCAGAGAAGCCCTGAAACCCTTCTGAGAATGCGAATGTGGCTTGCTTAGCCCAATGCTGTGAGAAAAACAATTTCAATGACGACTGGAGAAGCTGTGCCTTTCCAGAACTCATGGCACAGCAGTCAGTACAGGTTGGAAAGGACAACCTGCCAGGTATCCAACTGCAACTCAGTAATTTGCCTCCTTCTCCTGCAGCAGCTCGGTGCTTTTGTCTCCTGGAAATCAGTCTTTTGTCCACAGCTTGCTTTGTGCAGAACTTTGGACTCCCAGAATATGAAGAGAAATTCACATTTACGGATTAGAAGAGACATTGTGAATGACTGCACATTGCAAACTGGTGTGTAAGGGCACAAGCATTATAGAAAGAGCAAAAATAATGGGCACAAAATGTTCCTTGCTCGTGTTTTTGAACATCTCTATTTTTAATTATTCATGGCTAAAACACTGTTCCATGCTAGCAAATGCACTGCTGGAAAGGCTGTGAAAATAACTGCTACTGTGGCTGAAGGCCTCACCTGCTTCTTGGCCGAGCGGTGGGAAAACAGTGACCCTATTTTGCGCATTCCAGCAGTTTGCCAATTAGTTACGTTCTGCAGCATCCTGACCAGGCTTCCAGATGACCTGAGAGCATGGGATACTTGCTGTGTGTGAGCCTAAAAATCCCACTCAGGATGGAAAATCTCTCTTGCTGGCACTTCGGCGTCAGGGATAAATGACAAGGCACGAGGCTGATTCACCAGATCAGACTGTTCCCACAGTAGATGAGTGGGGAGGGCAGAGCTCCCTCCCAAACAGTGGGCTTGTTGTCTTGTAATTACAGCGCGGTCAGTACAGCAAATTAAATGGAGATGCACAGCCATATATTTGGCAGCAAGGTAGAGCCTTCTGGAGCAGAGCTTTCACAGCTCAATGGAACAAAACAAAAGCAGACACAAGAAGTTCAGGACAACCCATTTCATAACCTCTGAAGCACTTATGCGTCCTAAGGCAACATCAACAACCTCTGCTCCAGTCTTTTCAAGCCTGATACAATCCCTCTGAAAAGAAACTGTGCAGATCCAGGGCTGGGAAGCATTTGCTGCAGATGACCCTGAGGATGTTGCCTAATTATACACGTATACCCTCTGACGATCATGCTCTCTATGGAGAGAGGCTAGCTCTGTCATTCAGTGGTTGCCATGTGGAGAAGGCAATGATGAGCATACTACTCCCACAAGTTTGGGACAAACATGCAAATACATATGGGGAATATGAGCTATATAAATCAGTGCAAGTCTTTCCATGATCTTTTACAGGTTTTAGACAGAACTGAGCTGAGCAACACAAGAAATAAGATGAGAAGCTGAGGTGGGCAAGGGGTTTGTAAACCCCGTTGAGGAGGCAGTTAAAGCAGTGGGATGCTGCAAATCACCATCACTACCAGTGAGTGCTGGGCTCAGTTTGGGGAGGCTGAGAGGGAAGGCAGGTGCAGAGGAGAAACTGAGCAAGCCCATGCATAGATTAATAAAGCAAAGAGGACAAACAAACTGAATGATCTCTGCTGACTCTGGGGATTAGTGACCTTCTGCTTAAGTCTTTGGCTCTTGAGAGGGGATTTGGGATAAAGCTCATTTCTTCAAAGCAATTTATTTCTCAACACGTATAGCTAAGTCTGCTCATACCTTTCCTGAAGACATAAAAGAAGGGAAGAAAAATATCTCTTTCTTAGTTCCTTAGTCCTGTTATATTTTATGGGGGGAATTAATATCCACTATCAGAGTAAAACAGAGCAGCCATGCTTCGGAGAAGACTCCATGCTTCGGAGAAGACTCCATGCTCCAGCATACAAGCATCTAGGACCACAGTGAGATGCCGTGTCTAAGAAATGTTGACATCCATGGGCTTCCTCTCATTTTGCACAGGTTAAGCACACAGTCACAGTCTCCCCACTCACAGCAGCTCAACCAGAGCAGAAAACCCTCAGCCAAAATCCTTACATGCTGCTTATTTTCCATCCTCAAGACTCATGCACCAGGCAGCACAGAGGGCATGTCAGTGTATCCTCCCCATCCGTGCCCATGATAACAAGCCCCAGGTCTCAGCCTCCATGCCCTGATGCATCACTTAGCAGCATGAAGATTGGTAACATGATATAAAAAAAAGGAAACTAATTCAGCTCTACAACAGGTTGGGGGTATTTTGTAGGTCAGTTATGATAAATCTATTCCCTGATATTGTATTTGGAGGCTGCAGTCTCCAGGACCACTGTGTTTGTTTTACTCTGTGTAGTCAGTGCTGTTAATATTTTAACAAGGAGCTCCCACAGAAATGTTTGCCCCTTGGCCAAGGGCAAAGGGCCAGGATATATTTCCATTTGTTTTTCTATTAAAACAAAAATATTTTCTTATGAACATAACCAAGAGAGGACCATACTAACATCAGGCAAAGCAGCTGCTTATACTGAGCAGCACTTTGTGTTGGCAGAACTTTTTGCTTTAGGAAGGAGGTGACGAAACACAGTAAAAGAGAATAATAGATCCATGCAACCTGACATGCCCAGGAGGTGGGGGCATGGTGAGACAAAGCTTTCTGCGATGACCAGGGATAGTTTTCCTAGGGTAATTTTTGCCTAAGAAAAAGGATGTATAAAGGAGATTGCTCTGCCAAGAGGAAAATAAACCTGCAAAATTTTCCAGAGAAACATGAGCCCATCATACCTTCCACCGTAACATATGAGCACCTTCCACCATAACACATTCATACGTACTAATGCCTGACCCTACTAAAGCATGGACTTGTTACCAAAATTTAAACCAAGGGCCCCAGCTGATGCACAGAGGGAGCATAGCCCTTGCTCCTAGCTCCCACAGCATGCCAGTTGGAGCACCTGGAAGCATTTTGAACACATTGCTGAGTAACACGGTGCTGCAAAATCCCAGGGAGGAGGGGAGAGTGTCTTCCCAGCAAGAAAATATCTCTATTGCAGGGACAAGGCATTTTATAATAAAAAAATCATTCAGTTCAGATTTCTGAGGAAGTGGGAGCTCAACAAAAAGTGCCTTGAAAGGTGGAGTCTTCTGAAACATCAGGTTTCATATTTTTGAGCATCTCTACAGAGATGCAGCAAAAGGTCTCTGCTCCCCATTCCCACCCCCTCGGCAGATGCACCGCTCTGCACCTCCTTCCATGCAGGGCTCCCAACAAAGGGGCAAAGAAAAGCACCCTCCAGAAGACCACTGTTCAGAACAGAATACGGCTTTGAATACAGCCAGCGACTGCATATGGGCTTTCCAACACCAGCAAGGACTGTTTCGATACACACCCTCAACATTTCATCTAGCTGAGCCCAGGACTGTTATTGACTGCCAAAGGCAAGCAGCACAAAGTGGTTTGCACATTCTGAGACCTGTAATTTGGTTGGATGTTCAGTAGTGTGCTCTGTAATCAGCCACTAGCACTTACAGAGACACAGAACTGTGTTTAGAATGTCCATGTATCACGCGACTACTAATAGCATTGACCTGTTAGAGAGACCAAGACATTGCCTTCATACCTCCAGCAATCCTGAAGCATGTGGACGTGATGCACTGTAGCAGCAAGCACTCAGAAAAGACCTTAGCTTTACTGGAAACCCCAAACTTCAAGTAAGGTCAAAGCTTTGTCTTCCATAGTGGCACTTGAAACTCATTCTCCACTGAACAGCTGATTTCTGAAGGTCTTTCTCAGCATCTTCGAAAATAAACTGATTTCCCTGACATTCAATATGCCATATCTTGTCCTGGGGAGGAGTCCTAGAAGCTCCCACAGGACACTGGCTGAAGAGGAGAGGCTAAGAAAACTCTGTGCAAAGGTATGGCTATCAAAACACTTCTGTGTTCGTTTTTTTGGAAGTGACTCCAGGCTGTGGGTTAAAAAGAAGCCAGCCAGGTCTCTGATTGTATTCCCACATGCAGCAATGTTTGGTCATTTTTGCTGATGAGGAACACAGTATTTTGAAGCAGTGGCTGGATTTCCTCAATGACAGAATTATAATAGTATCTCATGTTTATATCATACTGTAATCACTTGTAACATATCTTACTCTGCTTTCTTAAAAAAGAATTTAAATTTGGAAATCTATTCAGCAATGATTTTAAAGATTAGATGTATATGGTAGTTGTGTCCAAGCACTGCAGCTATGTTTGATGAAATTCATAATCAAATATTTCAAACTGTATGATATTCATGACAAAATAATTCTTTTGCAATCCTCCCAGGACTTGCTCAATAAAGCCCCATTCAGTCATGCTCAAGAAATGAAGGATTCATCTGTCATGTGTAGGAATACTAACAGCATATCTCCAGTAAATGAGTAATAGCCCAAAATGAAAGGAGTGGTTCCAAAATACATAGGAAGTTGTTGTCTGGGGGAACATAACCCATGTGTTTTGGAGATACAGTTGCACAGACAGAAGATAAATAAATGTGCAGAGTTTTTACTAACCTTTATTCAGTATTCCAATACAGCTCATTTCCCTGCAATTGTGTTTGATAGACACACACAATTTGCTAACTCTGAAGAGAGCAATAATTTTCCTTCAGTCACTAACATCACCAAAAATGCCACCACCTACAGCATTCCTCAGTAATGTAATAATACCCTGTTAAGCAAAGAGCTTTGATGGTTATACTACTGCATAATGTTTCTCTAAATGAAAATAAAGAAAAGAAAAAAAAGAAACAAGCTCAGCAATAATCAACTTGCTTCTGCTGTTTACATCCCAATCAGGTGGAATTTAAATAGACAGCTTTTCTTTCAAGAAGTCAGATTCAGCTTCCCTAGCAGGGAGAGATAGATGAGTAATACCGACTGCCAGCTCCTCTGAGAAGGAGCACGCTGCTCTTCTGCACTATGTCTGACCTTATCACCACTCTGAGACCTGAGGACCTGGAGGCACAGGACCCACACCAGGCTGGTGCCGTCTGTTAAGGCTCCAGGCTTGTGGCCCTGCATCCTCTAGAAGCTGACCGCATCCTTAGGAGAGCCAGCAGAAGGGACCGCCTGCCCCCACCTCTCCTGTTGTCCAGTGTATTGGCTTAACCCCTTGTAAAAGAGAGGGTTTGTGTGGTGGCACGGAGCTGGAGGTGATGTGACATGAAGCTCAGGGTAGGCCAGCATGCTTCCGCCAGCTCTGCTGCAGAGGTGGTAGAAAGTGGCAGATGTGAGACCCTCATGCCAAATTCCCCACTGCTACTGGAAATAAACCAGGAGATTCCCTAAAACACCAGTGTGAACAATGTGCTTATCAGGCAAGATGGGGCTGCCCTGGCACATTTGGCAGGTGAGGAATAGACATGCAAGCAATGATTTTGTTTGCCCAACTGGTGCCACTGGCGCTAAGGCAGTATTTTAATATCACTGACCATGCACAGGCTACACTAAGTGCATCACACTGCAAATCCCAGCATTTGCACCCCTTTGTATCAACCTGGAAGAGTTTCTCACCCTCTCAGAGAATAATTAAGTGGACACAAACTGAGCAAGGACTACTGCTCAGTGTATTGTCCTGCCCCAACACCCTGATGAGCCAAGGGGAAGAGGCTCTGCTAATGCCACCATAACAGCAATATGGCAATACTCTAGGGATGCTGCTTCTTTGAACCAGTATTCCAAGAACACAGGCTGTCATTGCCTTTTAGCCTGTTATAAACCTAGAAAGAATTCTGTCCCTTCTGAGCACCCCAGCAGAGAAACCTGCTGAAGAATTCTCAAAGCATCCTGGAGCAGGTCACATGGGCAAGGCGGTAGCATGGGGTTGCTACCCACCAGTTCCCTGAGAGGTGTCCCTGCCCACAGCAGGATGGTTGGAACTAGATGATCTTCAAGGTCCTTTCCAACCTTCATTGTATGAAAACTGAGAAATCCCAGCTGAGAGCATCCTCAAGGTCCCAAACTCATCCATCAACATCACCCTTGCCAAACAGAGTTGACAGTAAGTTAGGCAAAGATGCTTTGGATGCTGAAAATAAACCAGGTTTTGACTAAAACATGTCCTAAATTTTGGCCTAAACTGGATGCAGAATATTCTAAAACAGGATCTTGTGAACAACAACACTAGCCCTGCACCACCAAAACTCTGCCTTCGAAATGGCCAAAAAAGTATCAACGAAGGAAAATGGAGCACTTGGTTCTGATTACCAGCAATCATAGCTTGCTGGTCTAATAACAGAGCTTTCCAAAAGGAACAGCCCAAAACAAAGCCTTCAGAGACAGGATAAAAAGAATAGATATCCAAACATACTCCATTGGGTATTATCTTTCATTTTGTATTAATAATAAGATAACATTTTTACTGGCCACTGCAAGCAATTCCCTTGGATATCAGTTGATATATGCCAAAGCGGAAACAACAAACTAACTGCTTTTTGCCAGTAAACCTCTCAAATCTGATGGTGCTGCTGATTGATACTGCTATGGTAGCAGTATTTATACACTCATTGAATTACAGGCTTGAAATTACAGAGGGCTGTTATCACACCTGCAAAATTGCAGCTGGGTTGACTTGTCCAGTACCCACAGATCGAAGAGTCACTGCTTTTATTCTGCCACACGGCAGAACCAGGAGCGACAGTTACCCCAAACCGCTGCTGCATTCACCACCTCTCGGGAGCAAAGGCCGTGCACTTTACAGGATTATAACTTGGAAGTGTTACCTCCCCACAGCCCCCACTCAAGGCCATTGTGGCTTTGCAAGCTTGACAACTAAAGCAGCAGATAAATAACCAACAAGTCTTCCCATCAGTCCTATATTCTCACTGGACAGATCTGTAAAGATTTATGTTCTTTTTTTTTAATTAGGAATGAAAATTTGCATCCACATATTTAGCAAAAAAAGGCATTTGCCTTTGCAAAGGGAAATGTGAACAACTCTGCCAGCTCACAAAGAGCAAAGCTGGGCCAATAACTGATTTTGCAGCATGCAGCAGCTGAAACAAAAAAGCAAGAATAATCCATATCATTGCAAAAACCTTCATTTCTCATTTGAACTCTTATGGTTTCAAGTTTTCTGGGTCAGGAGACAGCAAAAGAGAGCAAATGAAATAAAATCAAAGGGAATTTATTAAAATGAAGTTGTTCCAATCTGCAAAACACAAAAATGTCTTGCTTTGAAAAAGTCTCAGACAACATTTAGCTGTCAAAAAAGCTTTCCTCAAATCAAATGATTCAACAAAGATGCACCTGTAGAAAAAACATCTTCCAGTGCTGCTAAGTCTATTTTAATTTTTACTTTAAAACCCCAGCTTTATTCAAAAACAGAAAGACTCCTGTTTTAGTGGAGACAATCCAGGGCTTATGATGTACTATTTTTTGACCCAATGACCCCTCAAAGTTTTGCAGTGGATGTGTGAGTAGCAGATGTAGGCTAATTACTGATTCGTTTTTGTTACTTATTTTCTACAGACCTTAAGAAGGAACCCAGACCTCTCCAAGGTCTGGGTTCATCCAATAGAATGTAAATCTCTGCTCTTGGACACAAATCAGTGTCAGCCACGACCTGCACCACACATTGCCACTGATGGCTGCTTCTCCACCCTTACCTCGCACCGGTGACATCCACACCAACCATCAACTGGCCGTTCAGAGAAAGGATCTCGTCTTTCAGGCGCACTCTCCCACACTTCCCGGCCGGGCTGTTTTTCTTCAAGTCCGTCACCCAGATGCACCCGACGTCCAGCACTGGCCCCTTATGCCCCTTCCTCTTCTTCCCCCCACGACGCTTCTCCCCATAGTCCCCCAGAGCAGGGATGTTCCCAAAGCTCAACCCGAGGACCTCGGTTTTTTGCATCTCCTGGGCCAGGTACATGGTGCAGATCTCCGTATCTGAAGTCCCGCAGCTCCCTGGCTGCAGTTTGCTCTCATCCACAGAGAAGTTGAGCTGGATGTACTCACTCAGCTTCTGGACAGCCGAGCGGCAGAGCTGCTGCTCCGCGCCCTCGGCCCCCTCCCGAAGGCTGTTCTGCAGCCACTGGCACAGGAGGGGGAGGAAGACCCCGGCGTTGTCCTGCGTGATGGGCATTGCCGTCCTGGTGCATCCCCTCACGGCAGCATCCCCGGGCCTGATCGGCTCCTCAGACCTCGGCTCCGCCACCCACCTCGGGCCCCTGCAGCCCCTTGGACCATGCTGGAGCAGGGCTGCAGATTCAAAACAAGCCCCATCTAATCTCACGGGGCTCCAGTTTTTTGGGTTCAAACTGACTACAGTCACTGTCAAGGCAGGATGTTCAGTGCGAACACGCTGCAGCCGGCCCCACGGGAAAGTCGATGGGTGAAGCAGCAGGGAGTGTCTGTGGCTGTCTGGGTAACACCTTTCGTCGGGGTTCCCACTTCTCAGAGGGTGATGACTCCTTCCCACTGCAGTCAACACACCATCTTGTCCTGCAAGGGGGAAACAGCATGGTTAGAAATGCCAAAAACACTGCTGGTGTCCAACGGCCCCAGCAGAGCATCCCACCCAGGGCAGGAGCCTGAGGCCGGGCCTGCATGGCCGGAGCTGCTCACCTTCTGAGATTTACCACTGGAGGGCACCAGCTGCCCTTCTCAACAAGGGAATAAAAGGTCACGATTAGCTCCTGACCTCCCCAGTAAAATCGATGAGCAGTGGGGATTCTCCAGCCTCAGCTCTAGGCCTGTCCCCGAAGCAAAGGAGACCCTCCAACCAAACCCTCTCCAAGGACCGCTGATGGGGCACAGGGCGACACTGGTCTCCCCAGCGACTGAGGCTGGTTGCTGCTCCCTCCTCCACACCAGTGTTTTCAGTATCCAGCTCCCACCAACCTGCATGAGGAATGGGCAGCAGCAAACACAGGCAATGGGGATCCCTCCTCTTACTGACAACAGTGGGTTAGCTTGGACCAGACCTACCCCACAGGTAAAGCATCTAAGGGAAGTGGCTACCCAGTTCCCCAGGACAGGAGTTGTGGAGGTGAATTCTGCAATTCGGAGAGGGAGGCACACAGGCAGCAAGAGCTGGTGGTTAGCAAGCAGGTGGGCAAAGAAAGGGTTTTATTCCAAGGATCATCATGATCAATGAAAAGAGGAAAACCCCTGATGTGAGTCAAGTCTGGCTGACCGGTTTCTTTTCAGGAGTTATTTTCTAGCAGTGGATGCTGCTCAGTGAGCTGTGCACCGGCAAGGTAGAAGGAGGCCACAGCTTCAAGCTTCCAGCCTGCAGGTCTTCTGCAGGTGCAGATGGAAGGCATGGGTTAGGCAGAAGAGCCTGAAGCAAGAGCCCGCGACCCCAAGGGCAGGAAGATGTAGCGGGATTTTCGCAAAATGCTGCTGCCTAAAAACTGGACCCAAAGCGTTCTGCCACCTCCCCGGCTGCATGGCACTACTAGATGGACAAAAGTGATCCCAAGGAAGCTCAGGCAGGGACAGGGAGAACACATCAAGGCCATGCATGACGGTCCTCGGAGGAACCCAGGATCTTTACCAACAGGGTGATGTTATAAGAGCTGAACAGTGAAGGACATCAGCTCAAGAAAGGAGGAACTGGCCCACTGCTTATTGAGAGGGACTTCTGAGTTAGGCTCAGGGTAAGAGACATAAGTGATATAATCAGAGGAAAGAATAAAGACAGAAGGACCCTGGGCACAGGTCTAAAAGAAGTGATAATACAGTCACAGACTGACCAGAAAATAGGGTTAAATCTTCTGAGTATCTTAGGTACCTAATGCAACATTGATGAATATACTGCTTTTGACAGAGAACTTAGGTCTTATTTTAGATCTCGGTTTTAATTTAAGACAAAAGTGATGATTTAACTGACATAACTGAAACATGCTGTAGCAAGACATAGATCTGGAATACTGATACAAAGATGTACAGCTTATATATGTACCAACAGGGAAAAAGTAGAAGCAGCATCTCTTGGTATGCCAAGGACAATGCATTTACTTGCTCTGAGGTCCAGAAGACAGAGGGAGGAAGAACTGATAAATTCTTTGGTTAACAGTAAAAGGGGGGAAAATACTTAAACCATGGGGGAAGGCACAACAAAACCCAAACCAAGAAGATCAAGTGGACTGGGCTACCTGATAACAACTGGCTCAATGATAATGGGAGAGTACAAGCATGAGATATCTGCTAGGAAAGGAAACAGCAGGAGACAGAGTCCTAGTGTCTTCAGAGCAATATTCTCCCATAACTGACAGGTCAAATAATCAGTAGGGAAGTACCTCCAGAGAGGGATGTGTTGGGGGTAAGAAGGTGGAAAGAAACTCATGTAAGAATGCCTGTGAAATGATGAAATCTGCCATACACAAGGGATTGGGAATAGCAAAACAGAAATGCCTGGCTTCAGCACAATAAAAAAACTTGTAGGCAAGAATTCACAGTGAAGAATTTGAAGGAAAAAGAAATCAAGGTGAGCTGTAGTTTCTGGAAGAAACAATATTTCGTGCTTAAAAGGCATAGGCACAATAACATCTCAATGCAGAAGAAGGATCAGAAGACTTGGCAGCATCACAAGCTTTTAATTTACCTCAAAGACAAGAAGAAAGAACACTAGAAGGTTACTGAGCAGGAATTTTTAAAAAAGTGTGAACACACAGGCAGAAATATTAGAAACATCAGGGCATAAAAATGAAGCGAAACTTGCAGGGGATAAAAAAAAAGAATTTGTTACCCTTTATATGTATATTAATACCAATAAGACAGTCTGGAAGAGTGTTGCTCAAATAGAGAGAAAGTTATTGAACAATGACACCGAAAAAGGCAACACTTCTTTTTGCTTTAGTCCTTGTTAAAATTGCCTATATGCACAAGGGATTAGTACAGCTAATACTACCACACATTATCACTACAAAGGTGTACTGTCCACTTCTCTGCCTGATCCAGGGTTAGAGCACTCCTCTGCCAAGTCAGGTATTTCCAGACCAGCAGGGTGGGACAGACCACCTTTTAAATTCCCTACAAAAACAGCTGAAGCCATCTCAGATACCTCCCTCCTGGTCGGCTGTGACAGCTCTGACAGGCAAGGTGCCAGAAGTCAGGACACAGGCGGGCACAGAGTCTGTCTTCACATGTAGAAAAGCAGCAAAAGGATGCTGCATCAGTCAGTCTAGCTTCAGTCCTCTGAAAAACTCTAAACCACACAAAGAAACAGCTTGCTTGTATGTGGAAGATAATAAAAATATAAGCAGCAGCAGCAGATACAGAAAAGACAAGGAAAAAATTATATAAAATCAAATTAATTTCTTTTCATAATGGAGAAGTTGTTAGATGGCATTTATCTGGGCTTTATTATAGCTGTTGACACCATTTCAAACAACTTTCTCATAAATAAACTAGGAAAGCATGATTAAACAAGACTACTATAAAGCCATACCCAGGGTGTAGTTATTAATGATACTCTGTGAAAACTGAAGGACACTGTAAGCAGAGCTCTGCTGGATCTCTATAGTCGAGTCCTGCTCAGCACATTCATTAGTGACCTGGACAGTGAAAGAGAGCACACTTATTAAATCTGCAGATTACACGAAGCTGGGAGTGACTGCAGACACTGGAGAACAGGATTAGCATCTAAAATAATCATGGGAAAAAGAAAAAAAAAAAGTCTAAAAATTAGGATAATGTTCAGCATGGACAAGTGCAGAGTACTACAAAAGGAAAATGACACCTAGATGGAGTTGGCTAGGTGGCAAATCTCTGGGAAGGGATGCAGGGTCTGTAATGAATCATTCCTGCCAGTGGAGCCTGGCTGTTGGAGAAAAAAAAAAAGGATCATTGTCCCAAGACCTGTCAAGAGGGACAAAGCAAACCAGCTGTATGAAGTATCTCAGGGCCTCCTGAGATACCTCCTGAGATACTCCTGGTACCAAAACTGCCCAGTTGGAGCAGAGCTCTGACATGCCTACCAGTCTAGAAAACACATCTTATTAGGAAATACTCAAGAAATTAGGGCCTTCTCGTGGGGGGGCGAGAAAACAAACTACAGGTCCTCATGTACCTAAAAGTACCCCATAGTCACCAGGAGGAAAAGAGCAGTCTATTCCCCTTGGCCATGGTGAGCAATGGGTGTGAATCACACCGGGTAGGTTTGGGTCAGCAGTTACTTGTCACAAATAAGGATTAAAAATACCAAAGCACTGGAGGACACACTCTCTTGGGTGACAGGAGTCTCCATCACTTGGTCTCTGCAGTGGGTTAGACAAATACCTGTCAGGAGCAATGAACAGAGCCAATCTCTCTTGGGCTATGGGAGAGAGTATATATCTCAATCCCTCTTACTTTTTTCCCTTTAGTTTCATTTTCTGCCCTAGTGAGAGGTCGTAAAATAGGTAACATCCAGTGAGTTATGACAAGACACACTTACTTCTTCCACAGCAGACACCAGCTCCCAGTAACCACAGAGGGTTCAAAGCCATTTGAGCTCTAGAGATCAGACTAGATCACCTTTTGAAGCCATGTTGGCCTAATAATTTAAGGAGTTTTGCTCTTAGCTGGTTAATTTTGGCATTGAGTGGACATGACAGAGATTGCCCTTTGCAAACTATGCCCAGAGCAAACACGCTGCTCCAATCTCCAGCCTGGAGAACTTAGGGCTCCTTGAAAGCAGCTCACGGTTTTAGCTCCAGAGTCTCCAAATCTGCTCTGTGTTGGCCTAGGGCAAAACTTGGTGTTTACTCCAGCTTCAGTTCTGCAATTAGCTGGGCAGGATGGGATGTTCAGAGTCATCAGCATCCCACATAAAACTCATCCATCATTCATTTTGCAAAACTGCTGGAGGCCTCTCCTCCTCCATGCGCACACGTCCCCTCCGGAGATAGAAGATGACGGCCCACTCCACCTCGCTGGAGTCAAGCAGCCATCAAAACCCCATTCCTCCTCCCCACAGGAAAAACTGTACCCTGCAGGTTGCCTGTCTACACCCCTGAGCTCACTGCAGAGACACAGCAGACACTTAAGATAACCATGTAGATAATTATACAGTACTTCCAAGAGATTTCATTTTCTCAAACAAAACCTCCTGGCTTTGGGGAAAAAAGGACTCTTGGCAAGCACAAATAACAAAAACTCCTTCCAGATGAAACACAAACAGGCAGTGCAGCACTGGGATGAACACCTCTGTGCTGGTGAGAAAAGCAGCTCAGGCTGTCCGATGCCAGTGGGAGCCAAAAATAAAAAGGTGGGAAATTTTTTGTCAAGGGAAATAATAGATCTGCCTGATAATCATGGCAAACTCAACACTAAGATGAAATTGATTTTTCTTCTGACTTCCACCAAAATAGGCTCAGGACTCACGTGAAAAAAATTTATTGGAGCCACAACCACCTTGATTACTTTCTGTAAGTGATGGATCTGGCAAACCACCTCACCACCTCGCATGGAGTACAAGACAAGCCCAGGTACGTGCCTCTTCCCAAAGACATGCCACCACCACCCACTGAGAACAGCAGCCTGGTCCCTCCCCAACCAGCCACAAAGATCCTGTCGGGCATCATCAAATTCGCTTCCCAGCTATCAGAGCAACTCTCTCAATAAACTCATTAAATTCTAACTTAAAGAGGATTTACTTTTAGCTTAAAGAGGATTTACACCTCTGTTGTTTTGCTGGAAAGCTGTCCCACCACACCATATAATTGGAAAGTATCTGTATTCCACCTTAAATGTATTCATAATCAGTTTTTACCCACAGACATGTAGATTCTACAGCTCTCTACTCTTCTCAGTGTTTATCAGCTCTTCTCACCTTCATCCCTGGAGTATTTACAGCCAGAAAAACCAGCCCTTACCTGTCCTCCTTCCACCCAGCACTCCCGCAGAGGATGTGCTCTCAAAGGCTTAAATACCACCCGTGTAAATGAACTGGATATATTCTTTTCCCTTCCTCAATGAAAGCTTTTAGTTATGGCTCAGGGAGTAAAAGACTCTTTTTTTCATCTCCAGCCTTTTAGTTCAGAATACCAAGTTAAATATAGGCGATGTAGGTGAAGACAGGTTGCTTCTTTTAGCCTTTCTTCAGGAAGAGGTATCTGAAATGATTGCTTACGGAAGAGTTAGAGTATTTTCTTTAAATGAGTTGAGGCTGGAACTGTCAAAAAGCACATATGGATATTCAGAGCATTAACACAACTCTTTTTTCTGACAAGCCGAGATTTTTCTTCCTATATCATCCTCAAAGGAGTGAGAAAAGCTCTAATAATCGCTTTCTCATAACAGGAAAAGGAAACAAAGGGGGTCATTAAAATGTCCCATTACCAAATTTTAAACGGTGATTTGTGCAAACGGCCAACATGCAATCCTCCAGGATAACCCCGCTGGCATTTTCAGCCAAGCCTAAACCTCCAGAAAAACATAAATACAGTTATTCCAAAAATTCCTTTAATCCCCTGAGTAAGATCACTTTATAGTTGCTTTAAAGGTTATGTTTGACAGATATTGTTAATCTTTTATGTATAGTTGAAAGCATCATACTTGTTTTCCTAAAGTCATCTGGGCATTTCAGCATCAGAGAAATAAATCCACTACCAGCGTAAGATGTTAATTTACTAATTTCTATTCAAGTGTGGCTTTCATTTCTTCCACTTTTTAGTCAGCAACTAGTAGCAAAAAAAAAAGTAAAACAATGGGGAAGAAAACCCACCTAGGAGCTGAATTGAGGTTTTTCACTAAAAGACATGCTATTGCTGAAAGATGATTTTGCTGTAACAGGCTGAGGTCTGAAATGCTTTAGGACAGTAGTGAATCTGCTTTATTCTGGATTAGCCAGTGGTATAAATCAGATCCAGGCACACAGTTAAGTTTCTGCTGAATTAGCCAGAGTGCACATTTACAGGTCAGCTTTATGCCAGCAGTAGGAAGACTACTGATATTTGACCTGGCAATAAAAATTTAAATCTTACGCTGGCAGGCTTTGAGAGGTTTTGAACAAATTTGAATTGACAGTGAGTTTTATAGCAGTCAGCATTTTATATGTCATGGCCTCAATGCTTTTAATCCAGCTGTAGGAGCCCTAAAGCTGGACTTACTGCACAGTCAAACCACAGCCTCAGGTTTGACCTCCACACAAGAACCAAGAGGAATACAGGGACATGAAAATTGGGATTTCTTCTGCTTAACATCAGCTGAATCCTCATCTGAGCTTGCCCCTACATGCTCTCTTTCTGGCCAGAAGAGAGAAATGGGCACTCTTGGCAAATGGTTATCTGACCTGCTGGAGATCTTTACTTTCAAACTAGATGCATGGAATCTTTCAAGTAAACTTTCTGCAACATTGCCTGAAAAATGCGTGGCTAAGTTAGAGATATCTGAATGTGGTAAGATATATCCTACTCTAAAACATATAGTTTACCAGACAAATTGGACACAGAAAAGGTCCAATATAGCATAGCTAAATCAAAGCAGTGGCAAACTCTCTATCAGCTCTACAGAAAGGCTCCCTGCAATGTTTTCCCAACAACTTCGATTTTCAAGTATTTATGTTGACTACATCAAAAATCAAAAGACCTGTGCAAATATCTAGACTTCCTAAATCAAATCTAGTAATTGCCAGGATGTTTATAGTATTGGCTCAAGCAGGCCCTGAGAACAAAGAGCAGTTCATGGAGAGGACACTGAAACAGCCAAGTGCAGAAATGCAAAATTTGTGCAGGAAATGTTACACAATGAAAGGCAGAGAACAGCTAGGCAAAAATCCAGCCCTACACTTCGATTTGTTTTGAAAACACCACCACCAGCATGACAACATACGCCAATGGCTCTCTACAGGAGGTGTTTATTTACCAGGTGCTTTCAGAGTATGACAACCACTGGCAATTAGTAAAATTTTTATGGAAGGAAATAGGATTGCCTCCATTTTTAAAAGAGGGAATAGAGCTAAAATAGGCATGAATCCCATACAGCACCATCTGAAGTCTTCCTGTAGCTATCATGCCACTAGAAAATTGTTTAAGGACCATACATCTCCCCGCAGGCACCACACAGGGCACCATGTCCTCACACTAAGCACCAATACCAGCAGAAGACACACTGCATGAAGATGAGGAGCCCTCCTTCCCCTTCACCACCACTTCCTACCCACTGGTAGTCTAGTGTGCTGTGCACGGGGTCAGCAGAGTGAGGCCAGCCTCTCTTGGATGATGGGAAGGGAGGGAGGCTCCCCTGAATCCTTCTACCCCTGCCCCGCATCATCTGAGCACAAGGTGACTGCAACACTGGATCGCTCTCAGTCCAGGAACAGTTTGCTTAACACCACTGTAAATTCTGCAGAGGCTTCCACCATCAGTATGACCTTAAAGACCACTGGTTATGTCCTTCAGCAGCACCACTCAGGAGAAGCTGCCTTAGTTCTCACAAAACCAACCACTTCCCCTTGGTAGGAGCTGCTCCTAGAGCTGCTCCCAGAGCTCTGAAGCCATCCACTGCCTCTTTCGTCTTTACTTCTGTGTCCATACAACACAGACCAGAATCATTTTGGTTGGAAAAGACCTTTAAGATCATCAAGTCCAACTGTCAACCTAGGTGATTCAGGCTTCTCAGGGGAAACACTGTGATAGATACCAGGTAATAAGTAAGCTCATACGAAGAGAAACATTTCCAAAACACATTGTGTGAAATTATAGCAAAATCCAGGAATCATAATATCCTGGAAAGCAGTTCCACTGGACCAGGAACAGGGTGAGATTTTACTGATATTCCTAAAATACCATGAAGAGGTGAATGCTGGCAAAACATTTGCTGTATGTCAGCAGGTTGGTAAAATATGGAAGAGTGGTGCTGACCAAAGGTTTCAGCTACCACAACAAGGTCAGGCAGCACAATCCCTTCCTTGCTGCATGTTCATGCGGTCCTGCCTACCTTCACGTGGCTGGTGTCCTCTGGGGACAGCAAGTGCGATGATGACTTTTGGGACAGCCCTGATCTGAAAGCAGGGACAGGCAAAGCCAGTTGGATTGCACATGGTAAGAAAATGCTGAGCTGGGACCACGATGGTTCAGCTTCACAGTTTTAGGTCTTTTGCACATTATACAACTAAGTTGTCTGACCTGCTCAGCTTGGTAAGGAAACCTTCCAAGTGTACTTTTCAACCTGCCAAAACTGCTGTTGTACAAGAAGAGATTTGGGGACAGACACAGCAAGCTTTTACACTGGAGAGACTGCCTGGCTCTAACCAATATACTGTATTTTCCAACATCATTCAGATGAATTAAAAAGAAGACAGCAGGGGAAGAAGCATCCTTCTGGCCATCTATTATTAATGAGAGGATCAAATCTAAAACACTTTCTGCTACCGTTACAGAAGTGCTATAATATGATCAAATTATTCTCTTTAGTCCTCACCCTCTTTTTACACAAACTCTCTCCAGCAGCCAGCCTCTTCTCCAAGTCCCGGTCAGGTGGGACAATGAAAAAGCTTTGCAATTTCAAAATGACTTCTTACATCTTCCCAATATTCTTTTACAATGAACGTACTTTCAGTGTTGAAGGAAGATAGGTTTGCCTTTTTGCATTCATTTAAACGAGAATGAAATGACTTATTTCAAAGACAGGACTTGAAATCAGCTAATTCTCACATGATCTAATGTCCCAGACTATATCAAAGCAAATTCTTTAGCTGTCAGATAATTAAAGGTATCTATCTACCTATGAGCCCCTAAAGGCTACTCAACTTTGTAGCAGAAAAGAAAGGTGCAGAAGAAAAAGCTTGCTTAAGGAAACAAGTTATTGCTAGCTTACTGAATGATGGAAGAACTATATTTACAGAGTTTCTTGAAGAATGGTGGCCATACAATTCTGTCATTATCCTGCATCCTCTGTATGCCAACATGCCTTATCATCCCTTGGATCTCTTCCACTTGCTGAGCAGTTCAGAGCTGGTGTTGGGAAGCACCACCATGAATTTTCAGAATTCATTTCTGACATAATTTATAGAAGTGAAAACCTGGAGTAACATAATTAAAGTCAGTGATGCTTTTCTGGATTTACTTTACAGTTGCATAACCACAGCAGAAATCTAATTTTAAGTATGCAGATTCCTAGAAACATCCCCTCACAAAGTTTTACAATAGTACAGCTCTCCCACACACACATACACACATGGACAATTAGTCAAACCTATGGATATATAATATAAGTAACACAGCTAGACTTTAAATTTGCACTTAAACACACAAATAAGTGACCCAGTTTTCAGAAGCCCTAACTCATGTCACCTATTCCTGGCTGACCTTGAAAAAGCACTCATCTACCTACACCTCAACAGCCACAATCCCAGATTTCTCCATTGCAACACTTTCTGAAGAAAAGGACTTCCACGTGACATTTTGGCCATGCCTATAGGAATTTACTGCTCCAGTCCTTTCCGAAAACAATGCTTACATAAAATAAGAGACAAAAAAGGCTTTGTAAAGTCGTAATTGCTTTTTAAATGCTTCCACTCTTCTTAAGCCCTTCCTGTGGGAAAGACCTCTGCAATAATTATTCATAAAACAAGAAAATGCAAATAAGCATGTTAAGCTTGGACCGCATTGTCTGCAGGAGTCATGAATCCAGAATTACAAACAAACCACAAACATCTGATGTTCTAATACTGCAACTCAATATTAAAAAAAAAACAAATTTGCCTAACAAATTGTTTAAATTAAATTTTGATAAGCACCAAGAAAATAAACAGCTTAAAACCCTGCAAACCAACTACAGTTTGAAGATCGACTGATGTGATTTTACTGTGTTCCTGGAAAGGCCACAATTTAAAAAAAAAAAAGAGAAAGAAAGAAGGAAGCTGTTTCCTCTTATCTTTTAACTCTGAATTAAGATCAGCACAATTATTATCATTACCAGATTTAACAACACATACTTCCATATCACTGTTCCCAAAATCCACTAATCAACTCTAATCTGACCTGAGCATTGGAAATAATTATCGGCCTACTGCGAGTTTTTCCAAGAAACTGTGCCAAGTAGAGCCTAAGAAAAGACTTTCAGAGAAGATCCTTCCTATTTCAGCTTTGCCAGATCTCATAACACTGTTCAATTACGTATCATCACCAGTGGTCTCTTTCACTTCCAAGTAAAGTGCGTCTCCTTTAAACCTGAGGATGTTCAGATAACAGTTTACATCTCTATCACCACTATCTACCTGGAGGCAATAACTGCATTTCACTTTCAACACTACAGAATCACACCTCACATATTCTCCATGAAGGGTCACTTTAGCCGTTTCAAGCACTTCCACACACTGTCAGAGCTCAGCGGTCCTCCATACAGCCCTGACAGGCAAGCAAGAGCACATGTGAAGCCAACTACACATCTTGGGGAGCACATCTCTGAAACCAGGACACCGCTTTGACCACAGCCAGCAGCACAATGCACCTGAAGTGCAGGGTTTCCACAGCTGGAGGGTCAGTCTCTGTACTCTGCAGTTTGAGTTTAGCTCCTGTTCCTGCTCTCAAGCCAATACAGAGGATTTTGTGGGAACAAGGGCTCATCTGTGACCTCTAAAGGACACAAGCTACTGAAGCATAACCCTGCCATTCCTGCCTCCGTCCTCTTAACCTCCCGCTGAACTGCAGCAGCCTCCCAAAGCACGCACGCCACACTGCATTTTTCTTTCCCAAACTGAAGGTTAACCCTGCTGGTAGAAGCTCGCTGGAAGCAACGAGCTGTCACCTCTCACAGACAAGTTGCTGCTGATGCTGATGCTGACCACAGCATCCATATCCTTCTGCGGCCAGCCCTCCCGAAGCGGGGATTCGGGAGTCTCGAACCACACGGTCGCCAGGAGCAGTGCTCACCAACAAAGCCTGTGTGAGACAAGCCCAAGCCTCCTCTGACCTTCCTCAGGGAATGTGTGATCATGCTTTCAGAGGTGGACACATTTTACGGCTGCCGCTGAGGTTTCACACAGCTAAGCCCAGGATGGTCCTCTGGTTCCAGCATTAGCCGGGCAGGGTAAAACACTGAAGCCTTTCGCCCAGTTCCTCTCAAACAGTTTTTCTGGTTGAAAATTATCTATTAAGAAAAAGGAGGAGAGAGTGGATAATAAAGAAAAGACCAAGTTAAGTTTGTTAGAATGTAAGGCTTTTTCTCATGCTTTGGGCAATTATTAAGTATTTTCTGCCAGGATGGCAGGACCTGCGCCCAGCCAGTAGAGCCTGTGTTCTCCAGGTGACTTGAGGAGATGCTTGCTTCACCAGAGTCTAGATGTCACAACTCAGATAGAGACTGTACAGCCATCGACTTCACTCTTTACGTATTATCACCACACATTGGTTACAAGATTCATGTTTTAGCTGTTCACACTACATACAATCTCACTAAAGCTTCACACAGTCTGGGACAAAGGTTTCAAGCACAGAATTCTCTGTCATGGTACTGCTCATGCATGTCTTTGGTACTTTAAAAGACTTCAGTGCTGAATTGAGCCCCAATTAAAAATGTATAAATAAATGTTATGGTCTATAAATACTGACTCAATGCTTTACTTAAACACATGCTTTTATGTAGTCGCAATCTCTGCAAAGACAAGGAGCAAAGCCTGGAAAGCAAAGTCTTGCCTTCAGGCACTTTAAATATTCAAGTTTCTGAGCCACTGTTCTTATTGGGCTGAAAGAACAAAAGAGTGAACCCACTTAGAGCAATCACACATAAAAATCTTTTAACATCCCATAAACTATTGGTGTATTAACCATACACTGGACTTACAGAAGCATCACATGCACTTTCAAGTATTATGCTGTTCAGATGTGTGTAACAGCAGATCGTATTTAAAAGAAGCCAGGCGGGCTTTCGGAGATATGCCAAAGATTTAAGAACACGCAACAAGCTGACTCCCCCATGTAAGCTGTCATCGTAATCATTCTCTGTAATGGGATATAACCACTAAAAGAAAAAGACACAAAACAGAACCAACACACATCCCCTGTTTTCCCCCCAAACCTTCTACCATTAGGCTCAAGCTTCAAAGTTGTCCTTACTCAAACCAAACAGACTTTTTAAAAGTTAAAAAAAAATGCAATGTTAAACTTAAGTATTATAAATTAAACACACATTTTTGTTTTTATAAGAAAAAAGCAAGAGCAGTGTATGAAAAGATCCAGATATTAAAAACTAAAGTACTAATCCTTCAAACACTTGAGGAGCTATGTAATATTGCTCGTATGACCAGATTTACAATGCATCTGTTTTATCATGTGCTTAGAAATACGATTGGGATCAGGAGCTAAAATATTTACATGTTGTCACCAGAATACTCTCAAAGACTGTATGATAGATACTCAATATTCAACATGTATTTCAGCACAGAAATATTCAACCCACCTCTTGATACTTGAAAACCCTCTTCTTAAACACTTTCAGCTTCCCAACACTTCACAGCACCCCGAGCAAGATATTAAGATCCTGCCAAACGGAGGGATTTGCTAGCCACACCACTGCACTGTGTACATAAGCAAAAACAAAAATTAAATCAGTTTTAGTCCTGTCATGATTAATGTTTCATTATGAGCAACTCCCAGGCAGGGAAGACCCAGGCACAACAATAACAATAACTGAGAGAAGGAAATGCTCTGAAATTGCAGCAAGAACCATTCTCCTCTTCTGGCAACAAACAACATGGACCTGTTAAAGAGCGTCTCTTCTCAAATAGTTGCTAGTAGCATCGTCCAGTTTAGGCAGGGTGGGTAAGGAAAGGAGGAGCAAGGTGTGACACACAGCTTTAAAAAGACCCCATAAAACCTAAGCAACTCCGTCCTCCTTAAGAAAAAAAAAAAAAAAAGAAGAGAGGGGACAAATTCAGAAACAGTCATTGGCTTGTTGATGGCAGCGGGTGGCAGAAAAGTATTTGCTTCACTGAGACTGTTCCACCCTTGGAGGTGCAGATGGAAGGCAGAGCAGCCTCCATCCCTCACTAGATTATTGAGTCACCTTCAAGGATCTTCCTAAACTGGATCAAAACCTCAGTGGAAATTCCACTGTGTGAAGAAGAGAGCACCACGGAGAACCTGCACCATCCCAGGTACCCCAAGCAAACCTGTAACCATCAGATCAGTCTGTCCCAGAGGTTCATCCAGGCACTAAAGCAGGACTGTAACACCACAGACTCAAATAAAAGACGTGGAGGCAGTGAGAAACCATGTAGCAACAGCAGCTTTATCTGCAGCCTCTAAATGAGCTGGGCTGACCCCTCCAACGCCAAACTCGGGAGGGCAAGGTCCTCTTCTGTCTGTCTTCACCTACTTTTCTGCCCTTAATTCTGCTAAAATATACAAGATGCCCTTCAGATTACTGCATTACTTCATATTTAAGCTGACAGGTTAGATGATACCCAGGGCAGGAGCCATCCTGCAGCTATGCTCCATGGAGAGAGGCAGAGACACGCCACAACTGAAACTTCATCCCTGAAATGACTACACAGGAAAATATGCTAAATGAGACCGCAAAAGACAAATCAGAAACTATAATTACAAATTACAATTAGAAGAGTGGTTTTACGACCTGGAAAAGGGAATTCACCTTCAATTTACTTTTTTATTTTTATTTTTGCAAGAGCCAGAAGAGCTCTTCTATGAACCTCTGTTTTGGAAATCATAGAAACTCATTCAATTACCTTCATATAATCTGAAAAACAGTAACACAACAGTCTTGTTAACTCTGGGCTTTTATCAAGTGAAACAACTCAGTATCATAGCATCTATTTCATATATTATAGCACAATAGTTTGTAACTTCGGTTTCACTTTCTTTGTTCTGTCCCATGATGAAACGCTGTGTGAGTACGTGTATGTCAGCATGGCACTTTGTTTCTAAAAGCTAATTAAAAATACATTATTTAAAAAGGAAATATATGGAAGCTACTTAGGAGGCCTAGATTTCAAGCTTCTTTCATTTTTTTCATATCTGTTTGCTGAGCGCACATAATTTCTCCCTTGAATTATTTAAATGTCCCAGTGCTTTTCTCAGAAAAGGAAAACTGAAGCCAGATGCCAAGCCTCAAGATGGAAAACCCTAAAAATACAACAGAGTTAGTAAAAATTTGGAATTCTCACCCACTGGGAAAGAACAGTATTTTAAAGAGACGTATTCACTAGAAAATCAGATTAAAACCCCTGTACAGTTCTGAAAGTTCCGGAGAACTATAGTAAGAAACGTCCAAATACTTCTTTTATTCTTTTCCCCGCCTTCAGCCTTAAGAAAAGCTGAAGGGTTTGGTTGCCCAATACTGTTCTTGCAGACAAGGCTGATGATCACACATTCTCAGCCCACCAGCCCTCACTCCCATGGAAAAAGCCCAACGTGCATCATGGGAAACAAGCCAGAACAGGAGGCGTTGCTTTCATGAGGAACTACACCCCATATGAATTGCCACTGCAGGCTTTCCCATGAGGAACAGCTAACTTAAGGACTCCCTACACTCCACCAACAAAAGATATCGACAGAAATTTCTCTCTGCTTCTACAAAAAGCTTCGAAGTTCAAACAGTAAAAGGAATCCAATGAGAAAAGAAGCAGAATTAAAAGAGGACTTCTTAAAACCATAATATGCCAGGAGGTATCCTGGATTAATTTTCTTTGAATAGGTTGGATACACTAGGTAATGTTTTTTAAAAAAAAAATAATAAAAAAATAAGCTCTTGTTTAACATCTCAGCTATACATCCCCAGGGTTTCCAGCCTTGCATCCCTGCCAAGTCCTCTTGAGGATAGGCACGTTGCTCGCAACTTCTCCTCCTGCATTGAAACATCATATTTGTACATTTGCAACTTAAACCTGATCATCTATCATTAAAAAATTATTTTATTTCAAGAAAAAAAAAAGGAAAAAAAAGAGAGAAAGATCCGCAAGCAAGCTTTCTGGACTGTCATATGAGAGGGATAAAAATAAAGCAGACCAGCTTCCAAAGCCGAAGTACAACACTTGGAGAGGGAGAGGGGAAAAAAGATGCCGAAAATAAGGTTGCCCGGATACATTATTTTGCAGTTCACAATTTTAAGATGGCAGGAGATGTACAAGGTTTAGTCTTCTGCCTCGTTATCCACATGGCGGCAGCTCGTTAGGACATAAACCCACCTCACAGGCCCCAGCCAGCCCCTGGGTTGGGGGGGTTCCGGGAGTGCAAACTCCTTCCCCAACCTGCTGACCACCCTCAGACCTCAACTTGGGGAGTCAGGATCTCAAATGAGGGACAACAGCTTGGTTTCATCCCAAAGCAGCTGCAACACGTTCAGGCAAAATCATTGCATTGCACCTTAATGAAGACCAAGCGAGCAGGCACCAGCCTGACACTGCTTCAGACACCTTGGGAGCGTGAGCTGCAATGCTAATCTTTACATTTAAAGCAGTAAAGGCTTTGGAAAACAGAGATTCATTTAAGAGAGCAGACAGAAATCCAGCCAGGCTGCCCTTTCCAACTGGCACGCAGTGAATCATGAGCAGGACCGTGCCCTCAGAGAGGGATTTTGCTTTCTTCCTCCAGCAAACAAGTTCCAGCCTTGCCTCAGCACACACCAGACACTAGCTTCCTGGACATCTCTTTGCTCTCTTTCCTTCTTCCACCCTCTCTTCCTACCATCATCACTTTGGGACATTGTAATCAAAACCTACCCTGCTACAAACACTTCCCAGGCCTAAAAAGCCTCATCAGTTTAAAGCACAGCAGTGGTTTGGGAGACCGAGACTAGGGTTTTCAGTCCTCTTAAAAGGGTACTTAGAAACCCAGCCCTTCACTTTAAAAGCCTTGGTTTCTAAAAACCATAGGCAGCCTCAGCAAACTTTAGATTTATTTTGTGAGTCACAAAATAGACTAGAAGCAAACCTCATTTGGCACTGGAAAGCAATTTTTTTTTTCTTGGAAGCAACACAAACATTCATTGTCAAGAGCGTGGTGAGAAAGTAGAAATTCAAAATCTGACACAATCTAGCTATTAAAAAAAGTTCATAGCCCTACCAGGTCATCATGGTTGAGCAAGCTCCTCACTGCAGCTTTGGGGATGCACAATGTCCTCATGTGCTCCCTCATCCCAAAGATGCAGATGGTGGCTGGGCTGAGGCCAGTCCCCTTCCCCTGCCCCAGAGGATGGAGATGGGCTGATAGGTGCACACAGCCCGGCTACAGACCCAGCCACGTAAACATTAGTGCTTGGAAAGGGAAGGCACAAGACCATGCACCAGCAGTGAGCGGGACAGGAGCCCTCCCATAGACTGGTTTTGATCTCTCTTAGGTCACCAGAGGCAACCTCTGAGCCCCAGTTATCACAGCTCAGCTGACCTGCACGAACTGTTACCCATTGCAGACTCCACTGTGCGCCTCAGCCTGAATTTTCCCACCAAACGCATTATAACAGCTCACCCTCAAGTCACCTCCAATTTTACTGTCTGCAGGTTTCATGCAGTGCTGTGAACTTTCTGTTGGGAGTATTAGGTTTCAAGGTCTCACTAATCAGGTTTCCATTGAATAGTCAGTGAAAAAAATCTTCCTTAGTTTTACTTACGTATACTTAAGTAAATTTACGTATACTTGCATATAAACCACTCCTTGAATGCAAGCAATTGAGCAGTGCAAGGAAATCTCTCATTTATGGATCTGTGCAAACATGCTTAACCAGGTGCTGAAGATTATGATACCTCAAAAATCATCCCTGTTTCAGAAAGAAGAGGTATCTTGAGCACTAACAAACAGAAAATCTTCCTGAAGCACCAAATGCAAAGCTTCTGCTCACACTGTAGGGAATTATAAGGTCTTACAAAGTTAAAGATTCTGTGTGATCAGGGAAAACAACTATTTTTGAAGGTTATGATCTATTTAGTGTCAGGACATTTCAGTGGAGCTGCATATGTGTTATCATGATTACTTCACACCTTCCAAGTAAATTCCTTGGACTTACATTCAGCAGAAAAATCTAAAATGAATTCCAAGACCTGCCAGCTTTAGACTTCCCGTTCTCTGAAAAGCCCTGAGGCAGGAAACTTGCTGCTAAGAAACCCAAAGGTCTGGAAAAAAATCAAAGCGACTTTTTGCTGCCATGGGGATCTGGACCTTATTCTGCTCCGGTTGTACATAATTTTTTAATGTCAGATATTCTTTGCATTAACATGCTTTTCTGTCTTGGGCAAGGACAAAGGAAGGTAAGACTTCTGCTTTCTTGACTTTAACCTAGTACAAATGTCTTCAAAGGCTGTATGCCCTTTTTCTGTCAGAGAAAGCATACTAACCTAGTTTGGAAGATACCTCAATGGGCCTCTGCTTGATCTCCCTGCTTGCAATAGGGTTCAACAGAGCCAGAACATCCCTGCAGATCCCTCCATGACAATTTTTTTTTAATCTCCACTCGTGTGGGTTCTCCAGCCTCTCTAGGCAACTTCCAACAGTGACTCCCGCTCTCATGGTCAGAATTTTCCTCACTAATGCCTGAATTATTCCTCCTTTGCTGCAAGCCTATGTCCATAGATTATTTTCTGTCTGGTGTTAGAAGCAGAGGGGGTATGAGAGCCTGCATCTTTCTCATATTCAGAATTCTAGAAAAATCACAGACACAAAGTGAAAGAGGGAGAGGACCAAAAGATACAGACTGGGCAGAATTCCTGTGTTAGTTTTATTCTCACATTAGATAAAGCTGTCATTTTTATTTTATTCTAAATGCTAATGTGTGGCAACACCAGCTGCCAACTTAGAGAGACATACTTGGCATGCCAAGATTTATGTCACTAAGTTTCACATCCCTTACTTAATTCTTCTGATAGTCACCAATCCTTCCAGAAAGACAGATTTGCTTGGCACTCTTCAAAAAACACTTACTTGATGAACGATGCTACCTCAAATCACAAGCCTCCCAAACTCAAAGCTCTTTGTCTAATGAAACTATTACTGCTTTTTAATAAGTTCTTCAGCATTTAAAAATAGCACTTCTAATTTCCTGCTCCACCGAGCACCACCTTGACTTCAAGTCAAATTATTCACAACCTCTTCTCCACCAGCCCTGAGGGATACAAGTCTTGCATTTGGGGGCTAAGTACTTCTCTCAACAGCTGTGAGAAGCTCTCTGAAGCAGGAAAGAGCAACTCACGCCTAACGGTATCAGACATCAAAGCTAAGCCACGTTTTTTCCCCTACTATTTTAACGCAAATGTTGCAGGGTAACAAGCAGCAGCACCATCAGGATTTCTTTGAAACAACTTATGTCCAACTGCATTATGTAGTGAGAGAGCAACTATCAATTCAAGAGTCCACCAAAGAAATTAACATTACCACACAAGCAAGATTTAGTAGTTTTAGCTTGCTCTATTTCTCACCAGGCACATTTCTCCCAGGAAAACACCAGAGGCAAACAAAAAACCAAACAAAAGTGTGTCGTACTGTACCAAAGTGTCATAAGCCAATATGTAAAGCTGTTGTTTTATCCACAAAACTAATATGCGGGTCCTGCACACAGTCCTGCAGAGAGCATCAGATCTCCTTGCACAGGCATCACCCCAAGATCCAGGCATGCAAATGCTCTAAAAACTAGCAGAGCCTTCACATAGGTAGAAACTTCACTCTTCACCCCAGCACGAGCAGCATCACATTCAGAGGGCATAAACATCACCGAGACCAATGATCACTATATTCTGTTGTCTTACCCTTTTTTGTTGTTGTTGTTAAATGCTTCTTCCACTGCTTCTCGAATTTTTTCAGACCTCCAAACCCACTAAATTCCTCTGTACATTCCTGTAAATGACTTTTTGGGTTACTTTATTCTTTCTTGTTGACACTTCACTCATTTCACATATTCTTACAGGTAAGTGAAACTGGTCCTTTCCCAAACTGCCTCCTTTCCTGGAAACCTGACATTCATCAAATGCTTTTACAAGTTTCTTCATTAATCATTTCATTAACAAGCATTCTTCTATGATTACATTTTTGTCTGTGAAACACAAACAGTGCACCCTACTGTGACCTACTTCCGTGCAAAACTAGGAAAAAAGTTTTTAACAAATATAGGAACTAGATTCTACACACTATTCGCCACTTTAAGTTCAAACGTAATTTTTCTAAGGATTGGAGGGAAAACTTTTTCTGGCAAAATGAAATAACTGAGGTCTTAGTCAAGTGGTAAAGTTAATATCGAACACCAAGAGAGCTCCCCAGCTTCACCCTACAGGCCTTCGTACAACATTTTTGATTCTGCAACCTATGCAATAGGAGAAAAATACACTTAAGCACAAACTGCCTTCATTTTGGGATTCGGTCATTCAGTGTCTCTGACAAGACTTTGTGCTCTGATGCTGTGAATCTTTGAAACAAATATCAGCAAGTTCTTCCCCTGCAAACTATTGTTTGAGCTATTGACCCGTTCAGTTCATGCAAACTGCTTTTTCCTGAGTGCACAAGTTATGCATCTCGAGGTAAAAAACAAAATTCAAACCTAACCTCTGTTTTGTCATGTGGATAAAGCTCAAGCTGACTCCAAGGGAACTACTTGCAAAGGTAAAATAACATCCAGAGGACACAGCAGAAAGGACGCACGAGAACACACTGAGAACACATAATCAGAAAACAAAAAGGTCCCTTTGCAGTACTTAATGATGACCCTCAAAATACATTAAAAAGTCAATTAGAAGCTTTTTTTCCCAAAAGTTTAAAAACATTACTGGATCGCAATAGATGGTAGTGCTTATCCAGAGCTTCCATAAAACTCAAATGCAGCTTCTCCTTAATTTTCCCGTTTGCAAATTGAGACAACCTTGACTCAACATGTGTGCGTGACTTTCCCGTCCTAAGGACACAAGTGATGCAAACATGAAATTAGTTCCTACAAAATAAATAGGACACAAGCATGCAATGCCTAGGACATGGCAGGTCCTGCCTTGATTCTCCTGTGTTACAAATGTTCTCCAAGGTTTAGTTCTCCTCTTCACGATGTCTTGCTGGACACAGACTGCTGAAAGAAAACAGATTGCTGCAATTTTCCCTCAGATTTTTCTCAGAATATCTTTCTATTGGTAGATAGATGCATTTGAGGAAGGGAAAATTCCAGTCCAGATTCTAAGAGCAGCATGAAGAAACAACCTCAGGCAGCTAGTTAAACAAACTTTTGACCGTGTGCCTAAATACATATATATTTGTGTGTTTTTATATACATACACAAAGAAACCAAACACAGGACAACCTCTTCTTCTAGAGAAAAAAACCATAAGAACTGATGGTTCCAAAATATGGCTGAAATAGTGAGTCTAGCACAACTAATTTTTTTTTAATAGCACTGCTTGGGAAAACACTTTTAATAATACAGGTATGTGAGTTCTTTATGTAAACAGCCTATTCGCTCACTTTTTATGCTAACACTGCCTTGGCCTTATTATATATGCAAAAGAATCTGGACTTTGGCCACAGAGCATTTTTGTACTGCCTTTAACCAGAGCTTTCTGAAATCAATAGCATCCATACGCTCCAGTGCACCAAGCTTGTTCCTCCAGGGTCAGGGAAGAGGCTCAGTTTAATACGCACTTAATTCAATTAAGAGCTACACAGCAACAGCCTCTAGTAAATTTTAACCTCTCCTCCATGCATCGTTTACTAACCCGCCATTAATTAAACACAGTTATTAAACTAGCGTGTTTATAATTACTGTATTTTCCATGAATGAACAAAAGCTATTTATGGGATCCAACCAAACGCTGCTTGTTCATTCACGGTGTGGGACTGAACGCAGATGCCCGAAGCCAGCTGGCATTTCGACAGCACAAACAGCAGTCAATAGATGCATAGAGGCAGGTCAGTACAAATATCTTCTCCCCAGAAGAAAACACCATACTGGAATATTTAAAATTCCTGCTTTGAACATTTACTGCTGCAAAAGGCACCACTGCCAGATGCCTGGATACCCAGAGGAGCCAGTGCATGCATTAATAAGCCCAACTCACAGGTACAGCCCTTCTGCAGGTCTAACAGGTTGCAATCCGTTGTCTTTATAAAGTGCATTTGAAACGGCTTGGCTCAAAGTGCCACTGGTGTTAAGAAATATTAAATAGTATTGTTACCACCACCCTCAAACATGTGTCTCCCATCAGACAAACCTCTGGAAAGAATATGCTTTGGGTGGTGAGTGATGGAAAGAGGTGGCCACAGTTGGTTCACTGGCAGCTCCTCTGCATAGCCAGTAGCATGGTATCATGTAACACCCAAATCTGTGCAAGTGGAGGTGGGTACAGGACATGCAGCCCACGTATACATGCTAAGGCACTTTCTGCACCTTCAGGTAAAAAGATCAAGATTCTTCAGAAAAAGCAACAGATCGCTCAGCATGTAGATCCAACATCAAACGTGTAGTCTAAGGCAGCTGCAATGCTCAGATAGCCATAGGTCTATCAACCCAAATCATCAAATTTAAACGAATTAGTCAAGTGACAGCAAAGCCAGAGAAAAAAAGACTTTTTTGCTTACACCACTAATCAAGAAATGTGCAATAAGCTCATGAAAACTCTCGTACTGATCTGAACTAAAAAAAAAGTTTGGGGGGTTTGCTTGTCTTTGACAAAATAAACTGGTAAGAAGTTCTGTGACTTTTCATTTATAAAATGAGTAAGATGAATAAATGAATCATAGAATCATAGAATGGCATAGGCTGGAAGGGACCTTAGAGATCATCTAGTCCAACCTCCCTGTTTTGGGCAGGGACGCCACCTCTCGACTAGACCAGGCAACACATGGGGACCGAGTGGGAATTGAACTCGCAACCTCGGTGTCGGTCATTGTTGTCAGCACTGCGCTCAAACCACTGAGCTAACCGGCCCTCTAAAATGAGTAAATATACGAGCCAAGACTCCCACATTGTTTCTACCTGTGAATGTTTTTAGCGTAAGCAGAGCAGAGTGGGATTAAGTGCACCCTCAGCGAGTTTGCCAATGACACCAAGCTGTGTGGTGCAGTTGACACAACTGAGGGACAGGATGCCATCCAGAACGGCCTGGATAAGCTTGACAAGTGGGTCTGTGTGAACCTCATGAGGTTCAACAAGGCCAAGTGCAAGGTCCTGCACCTGGGTTGGGGCAATCGCCGGTATCAGTACAGGTTGGGGAATGAAGGGATTGAGAAAAACTCTGCTGAGAAGGATTTGGGGACACTGGTGGATGGAAAGCCGGACATGAGTCGACAATGTGCACTGGCAGCCCAGAAAGGCAATAACATCCTGGGCTGCATCAAGAGAAGCGCGGCCAGCAGGTCGAGGGAGCTGACTCTCCCCTTCTGCTCCGCTCTCGTGAGACACCACCTGCAGTGCCATGTTCAGCTCTGGAATTCCCAGCATAAGACATGGACCTGCTAAAGCGGGCCCAGAGGAGGCCATGAAGACGATCAGAAGGCTGAAGTGCCTCCACTGTGAAGAAAGGCTGAGAGAGCTGGGGTTGTTCAGCCTGGAGAAGAGACTACTTCAAGGAGGCCTATGAGAAAGATGCAAACTTCTTAGCAGAGCCTGTTGTGACAGGACAAGGATTAATGGTTTTAAACTAAAAGTGGGTAGATTCAGACTAGAAAACATTTTTTACCATGAGGGTGGTGAAACAGTGGAACAGGTTGTGGAGAGACAGGCAGATGTCCCATCCCTGAAAATATTTAAGATCAAGTAGGATAGAGGTCTGAGCGACCTGACTGAGTTAAAGATGTTCCTCCTTACTGCAGGGAGGATTGCACTAGATGACCTTTAAAGGTCCTTTCCAACTCAAGGCATTCTATTATTCTATGATTTGGCAACAAATAGCAGAAGGGCAGGTACCTGGAATAGGACCATCGTGACTATAGACCCCACCTTTGGGTCTCTGGTTTTAAAAACATGAACAGTTCAGAAAAAAAGAGAGGTTATATAAGAAGAACAAAAACTTTATTTTTACTCCTTATTTTAAAATTATTATGAAAATCTTGTCTTATTTTGCTTTATGGTCAGAAAGGAGCACCATTCTGCTTTGCCAGCAGCATTAATAAGCTTTCACACATGTTCCCAACAGTGTTGCTACACAGGCCCTCCTCGCTGAACACATTTGCAACTCAGGAGCAATTACCCGTGGAGCATATTGCATTTTGGCCTGCTTATTTGTCTTCTAACAATTATTCTGCTTTCCACAGGATAAACTCCTCCCCTCACACGAGCAGATGGGGAAATGTCATCTCTCGTTCTTAGAGGAGCTTTGACCAATGTTCTGACTTGGGCATTAAATAGAGCAGAAGTCAGCAGAGCTACCTATGCTTTATGGCTTTTTGTTGTTTTTGTTTTTATGCATGAGCTCCGCTGTCAACAATGTCACCA
>NW_009726791.1:37996-73936 GCF_000703405.1 Apaloderma vittatum
TGCATGATGTTACGTGCAGTGTTTGTCAGCTGGTTGCTTACTATGCAGCAAGGGCCCAGAAGCAGCAAAGAGTGGAAAATCAAAGCCCCCTTCATTTATATTTATAATCTGCAAAATCAGGGCAAGGAAGGAAAACTGCAGAAATTGGCCCAAATAGTAAGATTTAGACCAAGATTCTGAAGGTGCAGAAGAGCTCGGGAGCACCAGCGATGACTCATAGCCTGCTAAAACACGCGAGAAGCACGAAATGCAAACAGCTGGAGGAATACACACAACATCGAAAGCCATACGGCAGCAGAACTTGCCCCTGGACCAAGGAAAGACAAAGACAGCTGAGTGACAAGGAGCAGAGGGAAAGGGAGAGCTTGCGAGATGTCTCTGCTCAGCCAGGGTCACAGGAAGATGAGTGGCAGCAGTGGGGACTAGCTCCTGGGGACAAATGGGAGGGGTGTCCCCGCTCTGAGCCAGGGTGTGAGGGGATGCACTTGGCACCATTCATAGCATCACTCATAGATGACAACAGGCTCGCAACGGCGGGACACAATAGCACTTCATTGTGGCCAACAGCTGGCACTGGCTGCCACACTCAGAGGCTGAAAATCAGTTTGCGTTATAATCTTCTGGGCCTGCATGCTTGTAACACATCACATTCGCTTTCCAGAGAAAGGTCTGCCACTATTTTTTTCTCTCTCCTTCGAGCAGGAAGAAACAGTGAAGATGAGTGGGAAAAGCACAGTTGCCAAAACAAAGGAATACATTTGCATTTCTGCTGAACAAACCCCCCTGAAACCTGGGAAAGGAAGGTCTGTGTCAGTGGGGAAGGGGGATGCAAGCAACAATGGGAGAAGTGATCATACTCTCACTTGAAGGACATACTTGTACGTACCATGAGTAACTCTCCAAAGTGATATTTATCAATAAAAGCAAGGACGAGAAGGATTTTCTTAATGATATGATTCTCTGAGCTCACCATCTGGATCTACACAGCACTTTCAGTTTTAAGCTGCTCTTTCTAACCAAGCTTACTAACACTGCTTAAGGCTGTGTCCATCACTGGGTGGAAGGAGAGCAGAGCAGCTAGATTTAGCTCCAAAGACTGCCATTTTTCCTCTTCTTAACTTTTTGTTAAAAATGTATGTTATAAACATCATAAGGCAAACTCTGATGTGCAGGCCACTATTGTTACTTAAAAACTTTGCTATCCCATTTACAGGGTTTATTTGGTTTTTACATCAAGCATCAAACAACAGGGATAAAACAAACAACACAAAGCAGTTTGTCAGCCAAGTTTCAGTGTCTCAGATGGGACTTAAGGAGACATCTCAGTGACGTGCTTTGGATTTCAAACAAGACTGCTAGGAGAATAAAAGAAATGGTAAAATGCTGAGTGATTTTGCATAACAATGACTGAAGGACGCTGTTGCAGATGTAGCTGCACACACATCTTTTAACTGGTGTTTTGTTGGCAAAACAGGTGTTCAGAAATAGGAAAAATTACTGCAAATGCCAGAGTTGCACATAATTTCTTGCCTCCAAGAGGGAATGAAGTCCTACGTTTTGGTATGGTTCAAGTCCCTTCTTGGGTGCATTTTTGCTTTTCCCCCAGCTTTTCTTGTAGCGCAACTGTTGCCCATCACACACATTAAGGGCCAATGTCAGATTATGCTCCACCCTTCTGGAAGAGAAATCAGAAGTCTAGTTCAAAACTTACCCTCCTTCTGCCCTCTTCCAAGCTGTAAGGTCTACATATGCAACTATTTCTCCCCTTGTTTCCAGCCTTGCATTTAGGGATCTGCTCATGACTTGACTACACATCTTCAAGAGCATTTACGTCGCCAGTAGTACCTGTACTGAGTTTGGATGCATGAAATCCCTTCTTTTACTGGGATTTGGGCACTTTGAGATTTTACTTTCAAAAAAATAAAGGGCCAAAAGATGAATTTAATTGTGCCAGCATCTGCATTCATCCAGCAGAAAAGGTGGGTTGCTCTGCATCCCCTCCAGCAGCATCCGACCATGCCTGGGCACCAAGCTGCACCCCCAGTGCAGGAGCTTAGGAGAGGATACTATACCAAGGCTGGATTTGCCCCTTGAAGCTCTCATCTCTTCTCCTCTATCCTCACTTGACTGAGAGCACCAACCTCCCTCCGAAAGCACTGAGACTATCACGGCCCATGCAACTCTGTGGGGCAGAGCAGACTCAGCTGGTTCAAGAGCATGGCTGGGGAGTACATCACTACTGGTCCAGTAGACAAGTCCGGCCACTGAGGGGGACATCCCAGGCACCTCCCTGCCAGCAGCACTACCTCCCCAGCCCCAGGGAAAGCTGCCCAGGACAGAAATTCAGACCTCCAAAGTCAGAACTCCCTTTTTCTGTTTTCAGTAGGACACTGAGCATCACTCCCAGTGCAAAGAAGACAGCTCTACACAGCCTGGGGAGGACATCGATGTGCCACCAGCCATGGATGTGCCCCATTGCTGGGCTCAGCTTCATCATGGCACTGGGCCTAAAAAGCCAACAGGCTCCTGGGTATGCCACCAGAAGGTTCTCACTGCAGAAAGAGCTAGTAGCTGCTTAGACACGTTATAACTACTCTCATCCCCAAAGAGTTTGGAGGATAAAAGGTATTCTTGCATCAGACGAAAGTAAAAGACTCTGTAGGGAGGTTAGGGAGACAGAGACAGACTTAATTTGCGAAGTTAAGCCATTTCATTCATGGAGCTGCTCTGCAGTATTGATGTGAGCAGACAGTAATTGCCAGGATTGTTTTCTGCTGAGCTCTCACTTTACGAAAAGTCATTACACAATCAGTACAGAAAGTCATTAGTTAATCCCCTCAGGATCCCACTGTTAACAGAATTTGGTGGTCTGCCTGGACACTGGCTGAAAATATTATGCATAAACACACAAAAGAAGGAAACATCTTAAGCATTGCTTAGTGGGTTCCTCATCTGCAGTGGGCAGAGCCCCACGCTCATACACTGGGTGCTTTTCAGTGCCAAGTTCAATCCAACCAATTTCCCAATACCATTTCAGATAATTTCTTAAGTGTCCCAAATTGCACCAGTCTGTAATTCCCCACAGTTGCTGCTGTGTTTCTAACATGTCCCCTGTGTCAAGAAGAAGACGAGCTGCAGAGATTGCTCTGCACCAGTGGAGAAGACAATCATCAGTCGGCAACACAGAGCATGCTGGATGCCACAGCTGAGCATGTAAGAGTTGTTTGTCCTCTCTCAGACTACCAGAGAAAAAGCATCTACGCTAATTCAGCAGAAGAAACAATATGCTCACTCTTCATCCAAATTAAAATTGTGCTGCAAGATAAATCAGTCATGAGCAGAACCCAGATTAACTAATGCAAGACCTCAGGCTAAAGAAGAAAACACCTCAGGATTAAAGATTAGTATGTAGAGAATTGGCTGAGGCACCCAGAAGACCTAACAGGCAAAGGATATCAAGGATACCTGGATTTAGCAAAAACAGGGAAATAAGGGACAGAGAAAACTGCGATTTGAGATGAGGATTTGCAAGCATTATTTCTTAAGAAAACAGATTCCAGGCAGAGTCCTGGGGTTTGATGGGAGACCATCATTTGCCAGGGTGAAGGCAGCCTGGGTGCCAGCTTGAGTAAACAACTCCTCTAGAAGTGATGATTTAGTTACAGCACATCTTGTTTCAAAATGCACAGCAGCTCTGTTCTTTTTACCAGTTATTTCTCAAAAAAAAAAAGTCTTCATATGAAAGACAGTGATTTGCACTGAGCTAGTTGACAGAAACTGGTAGTTACCGTGGGAGAGAAAACAAACTTCAGTTCCCAGTAGGTCTGCAAACCCCAAGTACTTCCCTAAATAAGCTGCAGACACACAAAACATCCCCCTTGGGCCCATGATACAGAGGAGGGTGCACTGCTGCACAGATGGGGATGTGATGGCGGTCTGATGAATATCTGCACCTGGTGGCATCCATGGTCTGACTCAGGTGATGGAAACAAGTAGAGCTAAAAAGGATAAAAAAACCTCACCCTGAGGTATAAAGTATGATTTCACATTTCTGAAGAGGTGGGAATGCAAAGGTAAATGCACTAAGCACCTCTTGGTAGATAGTGAGTGGTTTCTGCTTTTATTATCCACAGTTCAGATCTTATGTTGAACAGAAGCCCTCACCCAAAATGGTGAGCACCCCAGCTATTAGAAGCTTTCTCACAGCACCTCTGGGCAGCAGAAACCCTAATATACAAAGCACTTTGGCTCAGATGCAGATATATTCTCTGCATATAAGCTATTATCCCAATGGTTGGCTTTGACAGGCACTTGCATCAAGCGAAGCAGTGCCTACCAGCCTTCTTCAACCACATATTTATTGTCAGCAATAAAGCTTTTAAAAGATTTGGGGGAAAAGTGTTTTTAAAAAAAAAGCCCCTGCCCTCTACACATGCACATCCTTAGGTTAGGCTTCACTTTGTTATACCCAAGCCAGCTAAACATGTCTTAGCTCGCGGAGCAGATCCTGCTGTACACTTTTGCAACGGCCAGACCCAGAGTCCTTGCTCCTCCTTCCACGGCGATGGCCTGACCCACTCCATGGGGACCAAGAGCAGCATCTCAGGGGGTCAGATGCCCAGCCTTGTATTTTTCATACCAGCAGCCCAAGCTTTGGGGCTGGAAGCACTGGAAGCCAACCAAAAGGCCAGGGCAACCAGTCGTCGAGCTGGCTGCAGCCAGGCATCACACTTGCAATTAGCTCTGGCTGTCTGCAATCCGAGGAGAGGATACGCTACACCACATCACACAGCACAAATATCCCTCCATGTGGTACCGACTGCGCTTTTTATATAATAAGCGCCAGTTTCTGCCGCAACGCTTCTCCCAAGAAACTAAAGCAGAGTGCAAAACAATGTTTGAAAAATGCTGATTGTGTACATATGGAGAATTGGGACAGCTACATCATAATATTTTGCTGAAGTGAAATATTAATTGCAGGTCTGCCTACTTTCTTTGTTGGAAATATTAGCCTGTATCCATGGTATGGAAGCTGTGATCTGTTGAATCTAGAAACTAGAATCTACTTAGTCTTTATTTTCCCCCTTTTTTTCATTACTTTTAGAAGAGAGTAATTAGAAAACCCACCCACCCAACCAAGCATTCATTTGCAAGGAAATAATCTGAAGTCATTCACATCCTTAAAGCAATCCCAGCTCTGATTGCCCACACATTTATAAAGATGCCCTGTGCTATTCTGTATGATGTAATTTCTGCAGCAGGGATTCGAGGTCAGAAGGGAGAAAAAATATCCGTAATTCTCTGAATTTCATTTTAGGTTTTGAAAGGAAGAAAGAAGAATTTTAACTGCTATTCTATGAAAAGGATTTTCAGTAATGTTTTGGTTTAGAGTTGTTTTTTTTTGCTTACATGTGTACTCATACCTTGCAAAGTCATTTTATAGGAGGATTCAGAAAGAATACACTTCTCAGAAATAAAAACAGCCATCACAGATTATAACCAGCATTTTTCTATGAATCATCTCCACTGTATACAGTAAGAAAGCTTCCAAGACAACCTCTTAGGTGACCAATAGATATACTCCAGATTTTAGACATTTTACTCCAAGGCTGTGAGTCCCTTTGGGGAAAAGTTAGAAGAAAAAAAAATTATTAATTTTCAGAAAGAGGTCTGAACATAGTAACAGTCTTCAAAGCCGTATAAGGTTATAAAAAGGACAACAGTCAATTGTACTCCATGCCCATTGAGAGTAAACCAAAAAATTAATCAGCTTAATTGCCAGAGAGGAACATTTAGCCTGCACATTAGAAAAAAGCTGCAAGGACAGGGTGCACAGGAATAAGCTAGTAAAAGATGTTGCGTAATGTCCTTTAGTTAGGTTTTTAAAAGATCAGGCTAAGTAAGTTAGGATCCATCCATCCATCCATCCATCCATCCATCCATCCATCCATCCATCCCTCCACCCATCCATCTATCCATCCATCTATCTGAGATGGCATAAGTATATCGGTCCTGCACCAGGATGGACAGTTGGATCCCAAAATTCCCAGTATGCCTCTGATCCTATATTTTGTTGACTTTCTGCTCTACATGCGCAAATTGGACTCCTAAAAGAAAACAGACACAATTCCCTCTGATAGCTGACAGCACTCCTCGCCAAGAATACAGGCATATTTTTTTCTATACTGACCCCAAAGCTTAGTGGAGGAAAACACATATTCTTGAGGCAACTATGCATGGGTAAAATAAATACCCATGGAAGAAAAGTATCTGCTCTGATATTAAGAACAGAGTAGACACTTTCAAGCCACAAAGAAACAGGCCTGAGAGGGATTACATCGTTCAGCCAGAGACAACCATTCCCATAGTACCTTTGGAGACAAGAAAATCCACGAATGAAATGCAACAGCCAGCACAAACAATGACCAAGAGTGCTATTACCTTGGTTACAGACCCACATTGAACGCCAGTCATTTGCAGTAGTGATGCACCCGACACAACAACTCAGAAGCCTGGATGGTCCTGGAGCTCCAAAACAAGTGGGAATCTCCCAGCTTCCTACTGAGCTCCCGATGTATATAAGCGCTGGCTCAGTCTCCATGGGTAGCACATATGTCTGGGATCCATGTACGTCTCTGCAGTTTGTACAGCAGCAGAATGCACCAAAAGGGTGAGTGTTTTCAAATAAATTCCCTGAGGCACATCTGGCACCCCCCTAAAAAGTCTTCCCTGCCACCCACACATGGCCTGGACACCACATTGTGCTGTCAAAAACCTCAATCTGTTTTTTACAACTATGGAAAAACATTTCCGGCAAAATGAAACTTAACCTAAACGTTCCTTTCCCAAATGACGCCGCCTCCTTTCTCTTTGCATTTAAGAGGGAAGGAAACTCCTAAGTTAGGAAAACAAATTAATAAATCACTGCTCTCTCCCATCCCACAGAACGTCTCCTACCCCTGAGAAAAAAAAAGTGCTTTCAAATGTTAAAACATGTCATTAAAGATCAGCAATACAGCCTGACAAAAGCCCTAAGCTTTACCTTTTATTGGATTCTAACTGATCTAAAACTTACAAACCTCCCACGTCAAATGCCAGCAAGGCAAGGCACAAAGCAGGACACCGAGCACTACCCACCCCTGAAATACACACACACATGCAAGGCGATGGCAGCCCCATATTTTCGCCCAAACCCCAGAAAAAAACAGCCTTGAGATTGAGCAGCTCTCCCCCTAAAGAACTGCAGAGCACAACGAATCCCAGACGCAGCCAGATTTTAATATCATCAGGGCTGAGCTCAGAAAGCCAGAGTTTAAAACAGAGACTTACTCTTTACTTGCTGCTGGGGAAAGTCAACTAATTCACAAAGAGGAAAGAAAAGTTCAAGTCCCTTGGAGGAGGTGACAGTTCTGATGCATTGGCTGACTGACAGGGTTTGTTGGGGCTCAGCACTATTTGCTTGTTGCAGTCTTTCACTGCAACCCCATCCTGTTCAATCTTCTGTGCCTACGTGCTGCATCTAACTTCATATCCAAATGCACACCATTACGTATTCCAGGTTATTCACTGCTTTTTGCAGTTCCTCTGTGTTCTTTTCCCTGTTAGCGTATCTCTGGAGTCTGAGGACACATTGCTGAACCATCCCTCCCATCAAGTCCTTCCCGCAACATGCTGCTGGCCTCAAAGTCTCTTCCATTAAGCCTCTCCTTTCAGTTTTACAATTGGCACGTATTTCCCTGTAATATTAAAGAAAAATGAAGATTAACAGTGGACTCCCTGCCAAGACAATGATACAGGATTGTAACAATAATCCCAGTTAAGGGTTCCCAGTACCAGCCCTGGCTGTGGGAAACCAGGTTTGGAGGGTACCTGAAAACATGCTTTCCTGTCCTACTTTCTCCAGCTCTCTGAAAAGAATTTAATGAAGTCTTTCAGAAGGACGTAAGAAGCACAAACTCAAATATGAAATTCACAAATGATCATTCAAATTACTGTTTTTCTGTTTGTCCTACTTAGACGACAGTTGAAGACACATGGACAAGCATGGAAGGGAAGGACAATGCACCAAGCCTGCTATCCATGTAGGTGCAGGACAACACCAGCCACCTGGGACCACCCTGAGTGTTAACCTCCCCACCAAAAAGACAAGGATGAAGGCATGCTAATATATAACATCACAAAGGGTTAAGTCTCATAATTCCCAGTTAATTCAGCCCCAGCTGTAAGATTTCATGTCCCCCAGACAGGGATCTCTGCATGTCAGACTCCACAGATACAACCTTATATTGCTGATCTTCTTTGCATTAATTCCCTGTTATTGAAAGGATCTGTTGTTATTAATCTTTACATCCATTCAATTTCATATGCTTTTGCTGACAAATACTTTTAAGACAAAAGAATTAAAAAATCACGACAATTAAATCCTTTGTGATGGCTTCCATTTAAAAAAAAAATGAATCAAAGCCATGTAAGAGAGGCAGACATTAATTAATAAAAGCATTCACAAAGCAAGCTCTAAACCTCTAACAAGACTTTGCCAGAAATACTCAATAGCCGGGAGTTTCTGATGAAAGCCGCATTAAGTCAGCTTGTAAATCAATTCCAGCTTTTCCTCTGTATCTCAAGAAAGTCTTGGGTACTTACATAAATTACAGAATTTGGAGAGGGGGAAGGGCACACCGAGGCCACAAAGCAGAGGAGATTTCCACACCAGATTTCCTTGGAGCTATTACAATTGTCTATCATCATTTAGCTTAAAGACCCTTCACAATATAGGCCAGCTCAACAATAATCACCATCATCATCCATCCTTTTGTAGGAAAGCTGCTTGTCAAAGCAAAAGGAAACAGATAGTACTTTGCTCATGGCTAGAAACAAGTCTTTTTAAGTCTAACAAGGGTCAAGCCAAGACATCTCCACACTGCTGTTTTCCTGTTTGGTTTTCCTGTCTTTGGTTTGGTCAGCCAGTGGTGGTTCCTCCAAATGAGTATTTTGGCTAGATACATCAAACATCACTTCAGAGCACATCATTTCAGCCATCAGGGTGAAATGTGTCCCAACATGTACCTCCAACGTGCCCCCCCACCAGGGGCTGGATGATGGAGCAGAGGAGCCCAGCCAATGGTGGCAGCCTCCACCCCTGGACGTGCAGGAGGAGGGTATCAGTCTTTCTAATGACCCAAAGCACCACACTGTCACCCTGGGAAATTCAAAGTAGAAACACAAAGCAAGGAGAGAAGGGAGTATTTCATAGCAGGCATTTTTAAGTGAGACAAAAAAAGTAAAAATTTAGTTCCCATACATCTCACCTCACTTTTATACGTTAGCAACTTTTCTGTAGGTGCTTCCTCTGGTTAAAAAAAAAATACACTTCACTGTCCTGTTGCATGCTCAGCTTTTAAACAAGAGCTCATTGTATCAAGGCAGAAAATACAGTTTTATAACCATTGTTAAACAAATTACTTAAGAAATCATCCACCTTAAGTAGATTTTCCACAATTATGATGAATTATAGAAGTGATTTGTTGTCATATTATTTACAGGTGCATGTGTACCTGTCTGCTGGCCAAAACACTTCAAGATCAAAGGCTCAGCTGAAAGTGGACAAGTGTATTTATTATCTTGATGAACATCATGTTCAAAACGTCGTCACCATGGCCATGGGCTGTACAAGTACAGAACAAACTAATACTGCCCTTAAAAGCTGAGAGCTGAAGCACAGACAACAAAACAAACCCAGGCGAGCAGTACAAGGCAAGGATGAATGAATGCATCAACACCTCACTTTTTAATTTTGATGTATTAAAAAAGGTGTACTTCAGTCTCCAGCACTTCATCCTACTGCCTCTGTCATCGTGAAACCATTATGTAAGGCAGTACAATTAGAAATAAACTTTTCACTTCCCAGCAGCAGTTACACAGTAACTTGTAATTAACTGAAATCCTTCACATTTAAGAGAACATTTAAGGAGTTTAAGCTATAACTCAATGCCTTTCCCCATAACTTCACCTTCAGGCCCTCCAGCTGAAACTATCTGCATCTTCCTTCTCATCTCTCCAGTACAAAGATGGTTTGTCAGGTTTTATTCAGTTTTATCTGTTTGCAAGATGCTGTCTCGGGGTCCTAAAAATGCAGAGACATATTTGTGCAATCTGTCAGCAACTGTCTTCAGATGCAAGGCTTCAGGGAGCTGATGAGCTCTTTTCTTATCAGAATGAGTCACAAAAATGGATTATCCACACTTAATCCTTCTCACACTGGTGAATTTCATGTGTTTTTTTTCTTCAATAAAAATAAAATAAAATGAAAATTGGCCTGATGAAACCTTGTAAGAACTGTTTTCCCTCGGGATGCCCTGGCAGAAGAGGAATGTCACTCTGCCTTTTCAGAGGACCAGTGAGGTTACGGCATCCCTTCTGTTCTTTTCGAAAAGCAAGCATCTCTGCTTCCAGCACCCATTCCCAGTGTGGTGGACAGACTCCTCCATGCTGTTTTTTTTTAACTTTGGTCACACATAGCCATGTTTTAGGGGGTCTTTTGTTTTCTTTATTTTTTTTTGCAAAGTCTTCTTCTCCCCACAAATTAAAGAAATAAGAAATCATTTCAACCTGTTTTCTCCACAAAACATTTTCACCGTAAAAGCCTTACTAATCTACATTTGCTTGAAATGCAAATATTTTTTACAAAATCGTTCTGCTAATTTTCATGAAAGCCAGTACCCTGCATGATCAGAAGCCCCTCACTGAAAGTCTCTTTCAGTTAAATCTCAGAAGAACAAAACCTGAGCTTGGGCAACCTCCCTTCCATTTTGAACAGGGATTTAGAAAAAGAAGTGTGAGTTTTGCTGCTGTTTGCTAATCCCAGCGGAGAGAAAAGGGAATCCAAACTGCCTGAAAGCTCATCCCTGAAAATAATGTGATTTTCCTATAAGATTAAAAAAAAAACATCTATTCATAGATTTGAGCTTAAAGAGAGGGAAAAAAAGAAGTCTTCATACTTCTAACATATGGTCCACAGCCAACTTTCAGTGCAAAGCTGCCCCATCAGGCAGCGAGCTGACGGACAGAATGGAAACCAGAGCTTCATCTTTATGGTTATTTCCTTGCTTATTGGATTTGGGTTTTTAGCTTCATTCTGAAACGCTGCCATGCTACATTTAGTATGTAGTGGCTGGCATCACTTTAAAGGCCCCAGCAGAGCTCGGTCAGCAAACCAGATTAGTTACAGCACGCAGGGAGGAGAGCTTGTGTGTTTTGGGAAGCGAGGGGGAAGCAGGAAGACATCCTACTGCAGTGGTGAAAGCGACAACGGTGGAGGGAGAGGGAGGGGAGGAAAACAAGCCTGCTCTTAAGTTTGACTTTCATCCTAGACAGCGTGCTCTACTTAACTGCGCAAGGCCATTACGCACGGATACGACTCAAACGTCCTCGGAGACTTCTGTCGACCGTACTGCATGCGAACGGTCTCGCTGCTGGAGCAGAAGTCGGTGTCTTGTCATGCCACATCAAATTTCAGGTTAATGCACCCTGTCAAAGCCGCGGAGCGATGCAATCAGCGTCTGCATCAGCGCAGCCAGCATCCTCCAGGTGATACGTGAAGGCAGAGGTGGGTGAGCATCCCGAGCACAGGAGCATCCCAGGCACTCAACAGAGCAGCAGCACCTTCAGCCAGAGGTTCTCCAGAAAAGGTTCTGCCATTCAAGGTTTCAACGTGTGACGGCGGCTGCGGTAGGATGCTCCTCCACACACCCGTACCATACCTAATTGCCAGCTACTCTGACGACAGTTTAGGGCCAAGCATTTACTCTAAATTACTCCTTTCTCTGCAAAATTCACTCAATGGAATTAAATGAAGGATCAATTTGGCCCATGGAGTGTGTGAAGTGCAAAATTAGATTTTATCTCGTTCCATTACAGAAAGTTATAAAATAGAGAAAAATCTTCAGTAGTAGGCTGATAGGAGCTATTATAAAAATACAATGCAAAAATAGGAAGGGTTTTTTCCTTCTACAAACCATTTTAAACTATCTTTTATTCAAAGCATGTACATCATTAAAGAATTACAGATGACAGCTACAGAGAAAGTGGATAAGGAGAAAAGTTTAATTATTTTAAAATTTTTCAGTTTTCCAGTCAGATGAGAAAAATCACTATAACAGAATCATAAAGATTATTCTGCAAGGAGAAAAAAAGCCCCTTATATGCAACTTAAGGCACCAAACTAAGTTAAGCAGATATCTGACAATCTTATATTCATTAAAATATATATTTGGTTAATTTCCTTGGGCTTAAGAACTTTCGAAACGTATCCATAACCTAAAGTTAAGGTATCATATTTTCCCTTCTGTCCTGTCACGGGTTTGAATACTCCAGCATTTTTTCCTCTAAGACAGGAAGAGAAAGGTTTTTATTATTTTGGACCTTCCTCTTGGAAACTTTGCTTCCTCAGCAGTCAGATTTTGTGTAGGGTGCGACTCCCTTCCCTGTCAGAGGAATACACCTTGCACCACTAATCTTTTGTGGAGGAGATAAAGCGATAGCAAAATGATTGCATAAATACCTTGGAATTACACTACCTTATCAATACATGAAAAGTACATAAAAGGATAAAAACAAACTAGGTCACGTTTTGGGCACCAAGCACCAGTTTTGCTTTCGTAGCTTTGCTTGTGTCACCTCTGACAACACTCTTGCTGCCCTAATTGACCATCACTCAAGGTCTGTGTAATAACACTCACATGCACGCCTGTCATCTCTGGCTTACTCCTAGGAGAAGAAGTATGCAGTCTTTAGATAGTAAAGATGGTCTTTTGCAACCATAATATTACTTTAGCATGATGTGCACACAGAGTGCCATCTTGGGGCAACCTAGTATTAAGTTATCTAGATATTTTGTCACTACAGGAACTACAGACAGGATTAATTTCAGCTCACTTCCATTCCCTGTATTATATATCTGAATGCATGTTTTAGCTGCCAGAGTAAAGCTGGCTCATCTGAGGAACAATTCATGGGTTTTTTCTAGACATCTACTTGGAAGGCTACCTGAATTGCCTGAAAAACTGTCAGCTTTTATGCACTGAATGCAAAAGCAAAAGCCCTGAGAGCACGTGTGCTGGGTCAGATGAGCACAAATCCAGACATCTGTATACGGACTAAATTAATAAAAACACAAAAAAGCACATCCTGTGAGAAATCTAGCCTCTGTGTCCAACAAGCCAGCTACTGCACAGGGAAAAAAATATACACACAGCCAATTCTTGGAGAAATTACTAAAAATTAAACCACTGTATTACTGGCATAAACACTGAGCTGCTCCTACTGTTTTCTTCCTGCCGTGGAGGCAGTGCAAAGTACCTGGTCTCAGGACTGGAATTAGTCCAGGATCAGTCCAGAAATGATGCAACATCTTACCTCCGATGTTCAGCCTTAACTTCACACAAACTCTCAAACCAAAAAGCACAAACTCTCAAACCAGAGTCCAAGAAACACGCAAAATCCACTTACAATCCTGCAAATGCAGCAACATGATGGTGCAGAGGTTTCTACGAGTTGTGCCTAATCCACAGGGGTACAACGATCAGAGAATGACCATCCAATCTCTGCATCACATAGACACATTAGACAGCAAAGGAGAAATGCACAGAGGAGAGGAAGAACTGCTAGTAACTCTTTTGCACTTATTCCAATAATTTAATATCAACAGGAAAAAATACCAGCCCTTTCTGTAAATATACTTGAAGTATTACAACCACGTGTGTGGAGAAGGGCTTTTGCACTTGCCTCCACTGCACAGCTTAAATCCTGGAGTGATCTCAAGAGAAAAATGAAACTGGGGTTCTGCTGCAGCGACTGCGTGTGTGCACCATAAACCATCAGACACCCTGGCACAGCTCAGCCCCAGAGCTCTACTGCAGAGAGCCAAGACCAAAATAACCAGGGTGGGAAAAATTCCAGAGCCATTACCTACCCGCTTTTACCCTACCAAATACAACTTGTACTCATTTTCAGAAGTTACCTATTTTCTTCAGTAAATAATAAAGCTACATGAAGAATCCAGCAATGAGATTTAGAGGAAAAAGGTTCAGTGCTAATATTAGCCTCCGTGAAGATGTACAAGGAGAAAAGGGACAGGCAACAAGTGAGGATACAAAAATAAAAATACATTTATCTGTAGAACAGAAAATGCAGCACTTTTTACTCTAATACACAGTGATGGCATCTCCTGCGAGGCAAAACCTGAATACAACTGTCCTTAAGCAGAGCCTGAACATAAAGCGCCTATCTGGGGAAATGCCCTCAGGTTGGAACAAGCTGGTCTCTACCTGCCAAGCAACAGGCAGGTAATCCATAAATCCATCTTTCTGTGCCCTTCCTTATAGGGCTGAGTGGCTGGATCTAAAGAAGCATTTAGGAGGAGGGAAAGGCTATGAACGCCTCTGCATCATGACTACAGACCAAACAGCAGTGTGCAGAAAGCTGAGATCACCTGTGCTACCAGAAGGGCAGCTTCGAGGAGTCCCCATCTGGGTGACCTCCTGCCCATACGGTTGATTTTATCAGCTATGCAAAAGTCATAAGTAGAGCAATGAAACACAAGCTACCGTCTCCTGTGCTAAACTAAAGGGTCAGGGAGGGTCACTCACAGGTGGATTTGCTGCCACAGCACCAGGCCAGGTTTGCACAGAAGCGGATCCTCTGACATCCCAGAGCACGTCTACATGGGAAGATTCATTCCAGGTTAAAGCAAATTTGGATGCCAAAAAAAAAAAAAAACAATTGCTGTTCTTGGTTAAAGGGACGTGGAAGGAAATATAAGTATTTTGCAATAAATGTTCCCAAAGGCCAACTGACAGAGAATTCATCGTCAACAGCAGCTCATGTAGACAGGTCCTTAGTTTCCCCCTACACCATCTGAGATCATCCAGCCAGGCAGGAAATCACCAAATAACATCAAAAACAGCGAAAACAAATGGTCTCACTCTTTTTCTGGAGAACACTGCAACGGGAAGCGGAGCCAGTGCCAAGCAGAGAGAATGAAGACTCACAGCTAAATCATTCCCCGACCTAGACACCGGCTTTTCGGAGGGATGTTTCTGCAAAGAGAACGTCGGGCCCCAGACTTGCGTCATCCCACCCCTGAGTCATCTCACCGCGCAGCTCCTCTCCCCTACCATCACTCCTCGGCCGGGCTCACGTAATTACCACCACAGAGCTGCAATCATCCCTGTGCAGTTGGAGCAAAGCCGGCATCCACACCCACACGCTGAAAAAGAGCCCTGCTCGCCCCAAACTCAGCAACTGAACATGAAATTGAGACCCCAGGACAAGATGTGGAGGCAGGGAGGGCACCCCTCTGGGCTCCTGAAGGGATTCAGGCAGGGAATGCTGCCTGGGATACAGGACGCCCTACATAGAGGGGACAGGAGCGGGGACAGAGCCATGGCGGGGGCTGTGCCTCGCCTGTGCCTCTGACCAGGTTATGTCAGGTGCTATTAAGGCACGAAGCGTGAGTGTGTGTCTGAAAAACCGCTGCAGACTGCTCCAGTAGCCTTGAAATAAAACCTCCTTTAATAAAAAAAAAAAGCAAACAACGCCAACACATCACAGGCAGTAGTTAAGAGATAAAAACATGCAACCAACTACAGGGCAGAAAACCAAGGCGGGGGCTGCACCTCTGAAACCACCCTCCTCCCATGGGTTTGGGGAGTGCTGCTGCTGTTTCGTCCGCTCAGCTCCACCGCCCATCCGTGTCGCCTAAAGGCAGAGCTGGAGCCACCGGGGAGCTCTGCTGTGCCTTCAAAGAGCCTAAAGTGGGTCAGCGGAACGGAGAGAGAAAACCTGATTTCAGCATGCAGAAAGGAGGGCAGACCTGCTGGCTCACAGACAGCAGAAGACAGGGAAAAATACTCACAGGCTCGACATCTCTGTGGAGGTACAGAAAGGCAAGGACTGCTGGTGCTCTCTCCCAAAATTGCAGGGAGGGAACGGCACTCCCCAAATCTGTAATGGGATGCAGGTGACAGAAGCACATTTGGGGATAGGGGAGTATGAGAAGATAAGGATGTCCCTCTGTCCTCCAAAGAGCAGTCTACCTCAGGCCACCCTCACTCACCCTCCCAGTCAATTTATTCTGACTATAACCACACAAGGCAATTTTAATCCATCCAAATTTAAAACCCTTCATGAGACTGATGGCCATGTCTTACACTCTCCTTCCCAGCACCTGAGCAAACCCAGAGACATCAGAGGAAGGGCCACAACAACTGCCAAACTCAGGCAGCATCTTTTGGAGGCAATTAAAAATGCTAAACAAGATGAACAGGAGACAAAGAGGAAGTTTTGTTTTCTCTCTTACCCTGGTGGAGAATTTTGACCTTAAAATAAAGCAAGCCAACACCGCTTCTGCATCTGTAGGCGGAGCACAGAAAATGGGTTTGGGGGCTGCCAAGTTCCAGGGGTGAGGTGGACCCTTAAGAAACATACGACTGCCAGAAAAGCAATTGAGGTGATTCGCAAGAGTTTTGCAAGCAAAAGAGTTTTGCAAACCATGAAACTTGGAGGAGCAGAGAGCTCTAGCGGGGACCAAGGCTTTGCTGATGTCCAGAGCAGGTGACGGTGGCTAATAGAATGTTGTCCCCCTTTTGTCCTCTGGTGCCATCAAACAACCAATAAGTCTCTCCCCGACTGGCTTTCTGAAACCTAGCATAAATCCGACCTCTCTGTGGCAAAACACCTTCCCAAACCCACATCTCTGGACGCCAAGCAGGCTTTTCTCCACACATCCTGTGTATGGATCTGGAGATGCCTCAGTGTGGTCTGTGGGCCCACCCAAAACCTCGTCCTTACCACCAGCTTCATGGTGGGCTATATATATGCTTAAAGACTTCCAATGAAAACATCAGTTTAAAAAATCACAGTTAACAAGGGATGGGTGGGGAGAACATTCCCTATGAGAAAGAATCTGAGCTCTGTGACTGCACATATCACATCTAGATATTGTTGTAAAGAGTTCTGCCTACAGAAGGAATAGAAGATTTGATCTAATACGCAAATAAAAAATCAAAAATCTCTCCTGCCAGCCATGAAAAAGGCTATCAATAATTCATTTTAACAAAAAAGCAGATCAAAGAAAAATGCTGTATTAGCCTGACATTTTGATATGTTGGTTCAGGATTCTTCTTTAATGTAATACGTAACAAACAGCAGAGTTCATCTATAAATGCCAGAAACGCTTGTAAATTGTTGAATATAGCAGGTCTTATTAATATTCACTTAGACTTTTTTAATTAATTCACTTTGACTGCCTTTACATCTCTTTTACTGCCTTTAACCAGTGGTTGTAGGTCAAGTGGAGCTCTCAGAAATGCCACACAGAGTTTCCAAAGATAGAGTTTCACATTTGTAACCATATTTCCATCAATTTCTTCACATTACCCACCACATAGCCTTTTGTCCAACCCAGCTCGTTTGACTATCACATACTTGCTGTGAATTGCTTCTGAAAATTGCATGGTCAAGAGCCAGAATGAGGTGCTTGTGTCGTAAATCAACTGTCTGGTGCAAGTTTGCTCTCACATATACTGGTTTAATTCCACTTACAATTTCCTTATGGGCATTTGGTGGAGTGGATGAAGTATATTGTACTCCAGAAGTCACAGGCTTGCAATCCAGAGATTTCAGTGTTATGTTGCAAGAGGTATTTATTGCAGTGGAGAACTGTTGGCAAACTTAGCATATATTGCTCATGCTCAGTCTGTACTCCCTTTCGTGGACAGGAAACACAAGGGCACTTTTATCTTCTAAATTTGGGAAGAGTAGGGCCAATTTCTTCCAAGATAAAATCCTCTCTAAAATGCAGAGAATGGTTAACTATCTGCGACTTACCAGTTCCAGAGTCCAGTAGAAAAGTAAATAATCCTGTTATTACATCACTTTGATTAAGGATTCTCCTTAAAGTACATTTTTAGGCACTATTCAGACAGTTCTTTTAGCATCTATTTCCCTAGAGGAAAGTGCTTGATGGTAATAACCTTCGTTAGAGGCTAACACTGCATGTGCTATCTTTGGAGGGAAAGCAGTTGTCACTCAGGATCTGAGCACGGCTGGATCCTACAGCCTCTTGGTTAGAGATCTGTAGATCCATGGATTTTGTATGTATTGTAGTTTTTAAATTACTATTTACTATTAACTATTTACTATTTCATTTACTATTTATGGCCGTTCTATTTAGAAAAGAACTGCAGTTTGATGGAGGGGGTAACAGTTACTGAATGTGATGACAGTCCAGATGGTAAAGCTGTTATCTAATCCAGATGACAAAGTCCTATCATCTTTGTTAAACCAAGTCAGTTGAGAACAGAAAGAGTTAAAAGAATTCTTTTTTTTTCTTTTCTTTTTTTTTTTTAACAAACAGTTTGCAGAGCCCAATGCTGACAGTTGCATCCACTGCAATCCTATAGCACTGACAGCTCTCTGAAAACAGGGCTCACAAAACCGTGCATCCCTTGGCAAACTGTTTTACCCACACTGACAAACAGAAGGGTTACCTTCCCTGAGAGTGCGCTGTCAGAGGGGAGCTTCTTCCCCACACACTTCAACCCCAAGAAATCTCATCCCCAAGAAATCCCATCCCACATACAGTGTCTCTTGGTTAGGTGCTACTTCTAGGGAAGCAGCTCCAAAGATGAAGTCTTCCCATCCGGCCACCCAGAGCCCTCTGCCCACCTGGCTGTCTCTCGGGCATCCCCCAGACCGTGTCCCATGGCAAGTAAGTCCTGCCCATGACTGCAGATGGCATGTCTGCAAGTGGGACCAGCTGGTCCCTAGAGGTGGCCTTGGGTCCTCGCTTAATTACATGGGGAATACACACAGGGATGAGATAAAACTTCCAAGCTAAATACAGCTCTCCAGTTTGCCTTAAAGCCAATGCAATTTTAGTCTTTTTTTGCAGATGACAATAATTTTGATAAATCACTTGGCTGCTTTTGAAAACTTTAGTCACTGTTGGAATAATCCCAAAAGAAAAGGGGAAGAAAAAAACACCCAACCCTTCCACACATTCAAAGGGCTACACTGCAAACTGCAAATCTCTGAAACCTATTTAAAAAAAGCCTCTCCAGAGCGGGAGGTGAAGAACTGCCACAGCCAGTCGGCGTGTGACAGACTGACATGCAGCAGGATCCCATATGGCAGCATAAATTTTATTTCTGATTACAAAAACCACAGCCCAGCGGCATGGTGGTTGGACGAGGTGCTGGCAGCTCAGTCTGCAACCCCCCACCGACACCACCGCTCCCAGTACTGGGGATGGGTGTCTGCAGCAGGTACCCTGCCCTGGTCCCAGCAACACCACCCGATGGGGAAGAATGGTGGCACTGCACTAAATTTGTGGAGGTTTAAAGCACGAGATCTCTACATAAGCATATCCACTCTCAGATCTTTAATGATATCATGAAAATCAAGAGGGAGGAAAAATGCTTCCCTGACATGCGGTACAAGCACAAACATGTTATTATTTGAAAGGCTGTACAAAGGTTAAGTCTTTAATCTCTTTAATCCAGACGACAAACAAACAAAACCCCAAGAATGGGATCTCGGAGCATGTCTGAGTGCTGCCAGGGCTCTTGCAGGGGCTCTCCATTCACTGCTGCAGCAATTTCAGAGCCTCCAGCTAAAAAGTTGCTGCGAAGGAAAGAGATGCATGCATGGTTTTATTCCCAGCTCTCTAAAGCTTATCATGGGAAATTTGGCGGTCTGGGCTCATTTTTCAGTGAGAAGTATTTGATCCTCAGGTCAGTGGTACCAGGGTTACAGAATTTCCAGGTCTGGCTGCCACTGCCCTCTTACAACACTGGAGCTCTCGAGCACAGTGACTTCTCTTATCCACGATTCGTGCACAGAGAAAACGCAGTTTCTCCTAAATAAAACCAAGAGTAGTCAAGGCAGGGGAGTAATCAGCTAGTAATGCAGAGCAGCATCAGAAGACAAACGGCAGAGCACCTGGGGCCTGAGCTCCTTTTTCGGTACAGCATGCAGAAAGCATCTTGGTCAGTGCACGCCAGTATTCTGTACCGCTCCCAGATCACAGTAATGTAATAAGCAGACGTCACCGCAGGTACCCAACGAGTTAACTGGATTTAGGATATGGATTTATTAGAATAGCGGGACATTCTTCCACCTCTTTGAATGGGAACTGGGTCATGCTGCAGCCACGCATCTTCAGTGAACCACGGGCAGAGTGTCACTAATTTCAGCAGTAGTATTCAAGCAAGTCAAACTAGGCGTGTGGTTATGCACCATGCTGAATCAAGTCTACAGCCAGCGGTATAAGAAGCACATTTAAAATGCCACTATCCTTCCTGCCATACAGCCGATCACAATGGGGCACACCACAGATGGGGCACAAGATGTAATAACTAAAATCTACATTTCCTCTCAAACCACTTCTCATCTTTTCTGTATCGGTCTTGCCAAAAAAAAGCCATTAACAATTTAGAGAAGAGTTGGTGAACGTGATCTGAATGGTACACGGTAAGCCAGGCAAATAGTTAACAGCATCGATGCAGCCCAACCCTCAACAAGAATTTGTGACAGTCTTTTTGGAACCTAAAAGTCCCCTTTCTCCTCATTTTGGATACTCCCCGCGATGCTGCAACAGCTCCCTAAGCCTCACCCTGCTTTGCTACAAGACGAATTGGACCTAATCTCTCACTCTGAGCAGAGGTCAGGCCAGCGTCGTGCTGGCAGAGCAGCGAAGCACGTGAAAGCCGCACGGCTGCGAGATGGCCTCTGGGTATTGCAGCAGTCACTCTGGTGTGTATCAGACCCACATCAGCAATTGTCATGGTGGAACAGGGCATCACTGCCGTCCTGCTCACTGTGTCCCCGCTGCAGCCAGAGCTGCAGATCACACACAGAGAGGAAAAACGCAGGGAGAAGATGCAGACTGGCAGGGGAAAGGCAGGGGAAAGATGCAGACACAAATTATGTGATCCAGCCTACGCGCCTCAGTGCACAGGGGTAGAAAAAGGAGAATGCAAAGGCTCGTACCCGAGTTGAGAGGATTAACACTAACCAAATTCAAAGGGACGTGCAATGGCACAGGGAGCTATTGCTCTGTGCAAGCCTCCATCTGTCTCTGGTCTCAGCAAATTCCGATAAAGCATGTTATCAGTTTGAGATGATATGTGCAGCGAAGGGAAAAACTAGATAGGGGAAAAAAGAAAAAAAAATTACAAAAAACCCACATGACACACATACCCATTTGTAACCAGCCCTTGAATTCCTGTTAGAACTACGGTCCCTCTGCCATGAAGATAGCAGGTGCCCAATCTCATTTTGTAAAATAACAAATGTCACTGCAAAATTACAGCTCACTTCTGGTTTTATCTGAAAAGGAAAAATTCCATGGTCTGTTTAGATCATTTTAGGAGCAGTCAGCCCTCTCCCAGTTCCCAGCACAGAAGTCCCATCTCCTCAGTTTTTCATCCCATTTCCGCAGACCCCAACAGTTAAGGTTTGTTATAAAACCGAAAGAAAAGGCACAACAACGGTACCAGCCCAGAAAGGGCGAAAAGAACTATAAAGGCCAATAAAACCCCTTATTTAGACATCCTACATGAAGACTGCTAGTGACATACGCTACTGGGCTGCCAAGCTCCCCGCCTGCCTGAGAGTTGACGTCCTTTCCATCCCTGGCAGTTCACAAGGTCATGGTCCCTGCAGACACTTCATTCCACTTACCAGCCTGGCTTTCCTTAGCCCCATCAATTTCAGTTCTGTTCTCACAGCCAGTAGCTCAAGAAACGACAATTAAAGATTAATGTTATAAACGCATGGAAAGCTGAAAAATCCAGATTTTCTGAATGTCATGCCAGACGTATTCATTTTTAAACCTTACCCTTGTGGCTTAAGACACCAGGCCAGGAGTGTCACTTTTCCCCAGCAGACTGCAAATGCTTTTTTCCTTCCAGCTGCCAACTAGTTTTGTGGGCTTAGGTATTTTTCTTTATTTATTTATTCACTGCATGAAACATTAAGCAGCTTCTTTCCATGAAGAAATGAGTGCTGCTTCCCAATGACAACATGCTAAGTATCCTTAACAGCAGGAAGGAAATAAGTTTCCTAGAATGAAGGGGAAAAGGGCAGGGAAAATGAGAGAGAGGTGCTCCGGATAGCTAAAATTTACTAACACAAAAAAAGCAGAGACTTCATTTTGAATAAAATAGTCATGATCAGTTGAAATGAAAAATAAAAGCAAAAAGAAAGAGACTTCTAAAGGGTGAAAAGGATATGTTCTCTGATATGATATTTGGGCTAGAATTTTTTTCTCTCTTGACATTGATAGAGATCCGTCAGTGAGGAAGAAGCCACGGCTGCAATGTTAAGATATGCAACAGTTTTATTTTCCTAATGGCACTAAGCCCCTGATAGCTGTGAGAAATGTCTGTTCCTCAGAACAGAAAGTTAAAGGCTGAAGTCATTAACGAAAGCCGTTCCAAGCCACAACTTTTCCTGTAAAAGCAGTACTGCATGCAGAACCTTCAGTGTATGCTCTACTCATTTCATGTCTTCTGCAGCAGCAGCAAGAGATGGTCTCACCAGGTTACGGAGCCTCGCGACCTCCTGACAGCACCCTCACCACCACACGGCCATACCTCACCACTGACTCAAGAAGAGACAAACCTGGTGACCTTGTCACTGCCTCTGGTTTTGATGAATCCCTTTACCCTGTCCTTGCAAACATGGATAAGATTGTGTGGGCGAGAGGATTTTTCCTGATTCTGGTGTTTATTTGTTGGATCACAGAGGTAAAATTATCTCTGTTTGATTACTTAAAGCTGTTGGCTGTGGAGATAATCTGTGCATTAGCAGCTGTACAGTGGGTGGTTTGCAGTTTTGAATCTGTGGTTGGAAGCAAAGAAGTCATTTTGCACAGCACTTCAGAACAGAAAATAGAGCACACAGGACAAAAATCCCATCACAGCCCCATGCAGGAGTTGCCTTCTGCAACAAGAAACTCTCTCCTTTGCTGCTGAGGTGGAGGGTGAGTCCCCAATGGTGTCTTCTGGTACTCCACCACCTCCCATGACTGCACCCAGGGAGAAGGAAGACCCCGCACAAGCACCCAAAGCCCCAACTCCTGCAATTGCAATATTTGTCTCTCTATGCCTTCCCAAAAGGAGACTGATTACCAGAAGCACAGCTTAAAACAGGAGGTCACAGCAACTTGTTTTAAGAGCTGCATACTTGCCATCATGAAGCTAAATCCCATTAGCCTTTGGGGGAAAGAGGGCCATGATCTAACTGGGCATGACTTCTCTGGGAAAGGTGGAACAGTGTGCCTACTCCCTATGGATAAATATTTAGAGCACAAACACTGCTGGAAACAACTATCTAACTCTCAATCTGCTAATTCACCAAAGAGAAACTCCTTGCCTGTTTGCATCTGTAGGAGAGCCATAGCAAGCTGCTCCTTCCCAAGCTGGGACAACTTTGGTTTGCACGTTTTGCTCTGGGGATTTGCAATTTTTCCCCTTCTACCTTCACTTTGTCTGCAGCTGCTGAGCTTTAGTCCTGGCAAAAAGGGCTGGGAGCCAGGGTGGGGTCAGTGCTGGGCCGATTTCAGGCTGGAAGGTTTATAAAAAACAGACATCAAGACCAAAGGGCAGGAAACAAACAGAAGATAGCAAGGGATGCACAACATCTCAGGGAAAGGAGTGACACGAAGCAGGGATGCATACTTCTCCTATTAAAAATCTGCATATGAAAGCAGAGGAGAGCATCCTCACACACAGCAAACCTGCCTGTGCTGTTTCCTTCTGTGTGGCCTGAGATGAAGCAGAGACACACAGCTTAAGCTACAGTTTAAAATAGCATCTCTCAGGATTTTTCAGTTATTTGGGTCTTTTTTGTTGTTAACAGTTTTGCCACCACTGTATGTGCAAGTGCCTTAATGTGGTGCATGACTGCACAGACACTGGCAACATCCACTTTGTTCAGCTGTAACTGTGCAAAAGATCTGTAGGCACAATTGATAATATCTGGAACACATTAAAAAATTAGAATATATAGTTCCCTCAGCAACTGTACTACTTTTCTCACGGTCTTTACTAATTAACATACATTGAGGAGGTACCAACAACTGCAGATCCAAGGTCATGGTTAGCGTCTTTTTTAAACAAGGCACAGAATAAGGCCTTCAGTGTTGACAACACTGCAGTCTCAAGTGTCACAGAACTAAAACTTCAAAGAGTTTCTTTGCCATAAGCCCATTTCTTTCTTTCACTCTTTTTTTTGAATCGCAGAAATTAATCCTATATGGTATCTTTGTGGTCCATCTGATCCACTTGGCCACCTCTTCTTTCCCAGCCCCACCAGTGCAAACCTTTCCTGGGTTGGTGAGCTGCAGACCTGAGCGATTTCTTGCCCTCACTGCCTCCCTGCCCTCCATTCCCACCCCTCTCATGAAAAAAAGCTGTCTGTTGGCTGCCTTCCTTGATGTGCATTTCTCAGAGTGATAATTTGCATTATAAAATACACAGGGATGAACCAACTTAAGTTCTGTTCCCAGAGGCAAGCATTAAAAACCATTTTGAGGCACTCCCAACATTCCCACTGCCATCTTCCCCACGCTTTAAAAGCCTTCTCCACTGCGCAACCAATTTCTGTGTTTTTTAGTAAATCATTTAAGACAGCTTTCTCTCATTACATTAAAGAGTTAAAGGTTACATGGTCTGTACTGTCTCATGATGAGGAAAGAGACAGACAAGGCGAATGTTTTATTTACGCTTTAGAATTGGATGCGGAAAGATTTATAAATGGATTAATTTTAATTAGTGTCCTCATTTCATTAAAAAAAAAAACAAAAAACTAAGAAGCATGCCTTAAAATTAATGCATTGCTACCCTGTGTATTAACAAATATGTAAAGTCTTTGCTTGTTTAAAGCCGCTTTGTTGCTTAGAGTTTTTTTTATTATATATCAAAAGCAGCCCTGGAATAGTTATTTTAAGAAACCACGCTGGAAGAAAGCATGGGACAAACATATCTCTCGCTGTTTAACAAGGCTGCCCCACTAAGCATTATCCTACAGGGTAAATGTTTGTACCATGGCCCTTGTGTCCTACCTCAGAGCATGATGGAGGCTGCTCCTCCCTCTAAGCTCACGCAAAGAACTTCTTTGCTGCTTGATAAATTAAAATTAGGTCCTGGCCCCAGCCCAGAAGCTTTTGAATAATGGCTTTAACATTTGTCTCTCCTCACACTGCTTCTCTAATGGCTGCAGAAATTAAATTCCTCACAGATAAAGAGCAGACGAGAGGTACCTAAGAAGATTTTTAAAAGACCACATCTGATGTCTTGACATTTGCGTTGTATTTCATTAGGGCACAAAGCAAAAGTGGAACCACTAAACCCCCAGCAAGGCCAAAAAGTACCGGTTTTGTCTTTCTCGAGCTCAGTAATCCACATCCTGGACATCTGAGTTTCTTCTGCAGATGCCACAATCCCAGATAGGAGAGTTGCCAACCACCTCCTTTGTGCCCATATCCTCAGCAGGGATGTGTGACACACACAGAGGCTTTACTTACAGTACAAACCAGACAAGAAAATCTCAAGCCATTTGCTATCTCCAGGATCCCAAGACTCAACCTTCTTATACAAAAGTCTGCTTCCTGCCTCTTAATATTTTTTACATTTTAGAACCATCTCTGAAGATGTCCTCTCTCTCCAGCAGAGGCTCCCATGAACAGGCTCTCTCATCTGAGCTGCTTCATCCTGCACGAGCTTGCTCAGATTCAGCCTTGCCCCACCACCAGCACCCGCCATCGTGCTTCTCCTCACCTCCCACCTCGGTGACTACAGCCTCTTCCCTCCTCACACTTAGCCTGACTTGCTTGCACTCCAGCCAGCACCATAACTGAAGTAATACATTTAAAAAATCAGCATTGCTCTATTCCTACTCTTTAATTCTTCAGCTCCCTGTGGCAAACATCTCCCAGTGCTGACTTTGACATATAATTACATACACGCACTTTGACTTCCCTCTGCATACAAGCAGCGCTCGGACCCTCCATCACGTGTCCCATTTCTCAGCCAAGCCCCTGCTTTTCCCTCCTGTGCTAGAAAGGGCTGGAGAGGAGGTCCCTCCAAACACTCCCACTGCCCCAATGCCCACCGCGTGCTGCCTATGCCCACATCATGTGGAGGGGACCAACTGCACACATCATGTCCACACCTACACGAATCGGTTCAGGTTGGACGTGAGGAAGAAGTTCTTCCCCATGAGGGTGGTGAGACCCTGGCACAGGTTGCCCAGAGAGGGGGTGGAAGCCCCATCCCTGGAAGTTTTTAAGGCCAGGCTGGATGGGGCTCTGAGCAGCCTGATCTACTGGGGGATGTCCCTGCCCATGGCAGGGGGGTTGGAACTAGATGATCTTTAAGGTCCCTTCCAACCCTGACAATTCTATGACTCTACACAAACTGCGGCGAGTGGCATTTCCAGAGGGAAGACAAGACCTCTAGCTACCACCACAATCCCCTCACTGTCTTCTCCTCTTCCTCACTCCTCCTGTGAGCACCTTGTCCTCTCTGTGCTATCCAAACACACACGGTGACTACTCTTTAGCTCCACGCAGCTTGACCCCAGTTCCTGCTCCTGTCCCAGCAGGCATGCAGGCATTCCAGGCAGGCATGAAATGAAAGCCCTGCCCAGTTTGGAGGGTTTGCTGCTGTTGTGACAGCCCTGACACAACCCGCCTGAGCATTTTAGGACATCACAGCTGTGAATGATGGACTTGTGCGGGATGAAGTCCAGCACCTTTCTGTGCTTCAGCCAAAGGAAAGGGGGGAGAGAGAGAAAGAAGAGACACTTCCTCCTTCACTTGATGAAAGCAAAATCTGATGGAGGCAGGGCAGGGAAGAAACAGACTGGGCACTAAGCCCCTTATTAATTAATGCATGTTTTGGGGGAAAAAAAAAAAGGCAACTGTGCACTCATTTCTGCTGGTTTCTAGGAGCTTTTGTGACCTTAATAATTCATGTTTATGCAAGCTGATTATAATATTAAGCAGTTGTTTTGTGTAGATTTTGTCCATTGCATTTAACTGAGATTAATATATCTAGCTGTGAAATGAGGCTGGCCATAATACTCAAAGGGAAGCTTAAAAAAAATATAGTGCTTTTATAGGGACAAACAAAATTCACAGCTTTGTCTGAAATAATTTTCCATCCATTACTGATACACACAATGCTAGAAACGGAAAAATACTTTTTTTCCACCCAGATTCATCCTTTCCCTTTCCTTTTCAGATTTTGGCAGCACCTCCAATGCCATAAACTATAATTGTTTCTCAAACACATAATCGGTGTCTCCCCCTGTTCTGCTTTTCTTCATAGCAAGAGGAGAGTATGGGACAGATTTCAAACACCGAAGTGACCAGTAAAACTCAGAGACTGGAGACAGACATTCTGGATAGCAGTTTGGTCTACTGCAATGCAGTGCACTATGGAGCAGGACAGGGAGGGGGTTCATTCTTCCAGGTTTGTGTCCCGCACCCATGGACACACAGGTCCTCTAGGACATCACTTCAGACAGTCATCTGGACTAAGCAGTAGCTTATACCTGATGCACCAGAGGAAAGCAGGCCAGCAGCTAGAAGCAGCAGCCACTTACTATCCTGAATGCTTTTACAAGCCTCTCCTGATACACCAGCTCAGATTATCCTACACATTCTTCATCAGAACAGGTCTCAGAAAATTCTACATTCACTTTGTATCAACACGAGTTTGATGACTTTTCTCATCTTCTCTTCAAAATCTGACTAGGAGCTGAGAACCTGCTCTTTTCTGGGCAGCTTCGTTAAGGAGACAGGGATGCCGTTGTGAAAGGTCACCTCTCCCATACGCTGGCAAGTTTGTATGCTCTTCCATAAAGACTCTTAGTCGGTTTTTAACCTGGTTCCATTTAAATGAGTTCTAATTTAAAAAAGACAGTGTTCGTTTCAGCTGTAATTGCAGTTTTCTCCTGAATATAAACTGCCAAACAGAGGTTGTAGCTGCACCTTCCAGCAAACAGAAAGTTTCTGTGTGCAGCAGAGGATGAGCAAACTGGCCCTGAAGTGGCTGCAGCTTCATAAAATAAATAGAAGTGGGAGTCAAAAGAAAAAGACAGCTGTAAAAGGCATGGGGCTTCTGTTCCAGATTTGCCCCAGCTCAAGAAGAAACAGGCCATGATGGATGAATTTTTTTTTTTCCACAAATACGGGATGTTGACACTTAACCTACACAAGTGTTGGCGCTCAGAGCATACAAAATGGACTTGACGTACTGACCACTCTCGGCAGTCTGTGCAGCCAGGCAAACCCCAGGCAAACACAGACCAGGTGTATTTGAGGCAAAAATTAGGTCTTCCATCGAAGAGCTCGAGTTCATTTTTCACAGACTAACGGTCATTTCTGTTGTGTTTTCAGCCTTCAATCAAGCTGAAGTTTTAACTAACAATAGAAATCAATGGATCTGGGCACAGCTCTGTGAGTACAAGCCCACAGTATCATTGCCAGTAGCTAAAATAACATCTACTGTCTTAACTAACTAATAATACACGGAGTTCATGAAGTCTTTTAATGTTTTTCCGTATTTCTCTGTGTGTTTACATGAGCCAGACTAATAGTTTTACTCACTATAGATTAGGTACCTAAATCAGCTGGCATTTGATCCAAGCTTCAGATTTAAGGCCATCCCTACCTCATGAGGTAGGATGATCCCAAATGAACACTCAGCAGAGACATTAAAAGACACCATGCCACATCCTGCAACCACCAACACTTCCTGCATCGTATCTGAGCAAGGTATCCCACCTACAGGAGGTATTAAAATCATACAATCATAGAATGGCTTGAGTTGGAAAGGACCTTAAAGACCATCTCGTTCCACCCCAAGATTTCCTGTTCCAAGGCAAGATTTCCTCACAGACTCTGTTCTTCCAAACTCTCTGTACAGACTGTAAAGCCTCTTGTCATATTAGAGGAACGCTCCAAACCAGAACGATCAATTCTAAAGAGCTTCCCCATGTTTCTCAAGCTGAGCTACCATTTTTAATGTTTGCCTATACAAAAGAACCATGTAGCAGATAGGCTTGGGACTAACAAAGAAACTTCAAAAATAGTTTGTTTTGGAAACTTGCAACTGTGATCCCTAAATCCTTCCCTACATCATGCCCCAAGACACATATTACAAGAGAGCAGCTGTTGACCCTCTGGACATGTACAACTGGTGATTTCACACCCATCAGACTGGCGCACTTGAGCTGCATCCATGCTAGAAGCACCACAGCCAGCCATCAGGTTCTGACGATGAATACTCTTTTCTGGAGTTGTAACTACAGGCAATTACCTTTCATTTAGAATACATTTAGAAGCAAGTAAGTGTATAAAGTACCAAATGATTTAGTGAAACGTTCTTCAGACAAACACTAACATCTCACCTTCAAGAATCAAAATTAATTGGAGAAGGAAGAATATTTTAGGTGATAGAGCTCTATATTGTAAAATGGCACTTGAGTGACAGGCAATTACACGTAAAGCAATTTCTATTACATAGTGTATAGTGGAATAGATACAGCAGAAAGGAATTAAAAAACAAGTCTAAATACACCAAGAAATAAAATTTGTGTGCACTGCCTGTATGATCAATGCAAACATAACCACAAACATTTGCATTAGAATAGTGCAGTAAAAAACAACTCCACAGCTGAGACATTTACAGCCACATTAGTAAATACACTTTCACTTCTCGCAGAGAGGATGGCAATTTATTAAACCACCCAAACAAGACATCTTGAAATCACCAGTGCTTTAATTGGGAAGAATCCTTCTGAAAGCAAAGCAGAGGGCTAGGTGACCCAGCAGGTCCTCTCCCTCCTAGCTATTCTGGAGCTGTGATTCACCACACTTCAGACTACTCACTGTATAGAGTTTTATATCCTTTGATGACCATGTGGATGTGGACTGAAAGACAAGGCTGTGGGCCAAGACAAGCCCATCACACCCGGCTCCCCACAGCACCACACCTTACAGCAGCCCGAATAACTCTGCGTTTTGGAGTGGGGCCACCCATTTGTTTGCTGCATTTATTTAGTTCCACCTGAGCTGTGGGACAGATTTCCCATATAGAAGTGCTAGTAGTTTTATTCAGAAGAGAAAGAGGGGGATATCTGTTACTCCATACAAGAGGGGAGATGGATTGCTGCTGGAATAGGACGCGCCACATTTCATCCCGCAGCCCAAGCCCCGTCATACCAGCCAAAACATCTCTCTGCTCAGCACCTCACCCCAAAAGTGGAGTATCGAAACACAGCCCATCTGGGGGAAGGTTGCTCAGCGGTACAGATAACGCTTTGCTTTTCTGCTGCAAAGGCTAGAACAGTAAAGGGTAGGAAAGATCATTAAGAGAAGGCAAATATAATCTATGCTGTTGGGAGCCTGTGATGCAAACTGAAAGCTGTCTGAAGGCAGCCCGCCGTCATGTTTGTATTCCCAGATAAACATGGTGAGCATGTACCTGTGAGGAGGGCTCGAAATCTGGAAACTGGCACTACAGAGATGGGATACGGATGACCACGAGATAGGTAGTAACCACACATGAAAGTCTCAAGCCCTTCAAACTCATGTCCACTGGGAAAACAGGTAAGAGCGTAAGACCAGGATTAATATTTTAAAGATGAAGGGCTGGTTAATGTTTAATGTTTAATACCTGTCCCACTTGTCATCCAACATCGTTCATGATGGGAACTGAGTTCAGATGAGACAGAGACTTTAGTCTTTAATATGAGGTCAGTTGCCATCAGAGCTCCTGCCAGCCCCAATTAAAGCTGACAGGGTGGCAGCCAGGCACTACAATCAGCAGAGGTGGCTGCCACGGGTCCCCTCCACCCTCCTCCACCAGTACAGGGGACACCCTGGAACTGCTGGGGCTGCACCACTTGCATCAGAGCATTAGTTACTCTTGTATTTTGTAAGCAAAGCCTTTGGGGTTTGTGTTTTAGTACAGACTTTGGTCAGAAGTTCTCTCAAACCCCACACCCCTTTGAAGTGTCTTTTTGATCTTTGATTGTATTGAGAAATACATAAATACTCCAACAAATCTCGGTCATCTCAAGACCAGCACAACTACTAAAATACACAGGTCGGTATTAAAGCTAGACCTTGCCCATATGGCTGGACAATCACTTTTGCTCTAGGAGCAGAGAGAAAAGCAGCAGTGTGTTAACCCCTTCCTTCAGTCAGGCCATGATTACTGATTTATACAACTGTTACATTCGCACATAGCTGGAGGCATGGAAAACCCTACTCTACAAAGGAACAGGCTGTCTTTTACCTATTTGGGAAGACAAGAGCATTGCTAAATTTAGAGACAACTTGCAATGGGCACTGGGGAGTGAAGTCCAAAGTATTCTAGAAGCCCAAGCAGCTAGGCTGCTCTTGTGCAGATGTGCAACGCCCAGAAGGCAACAGCACAATGTTTTCCCTGGAAGGCAACAGCGAACAGAGCGGGTTTGCATCTGTTTTAATAGGTCCTACCTGTGTCACACTTCTGGGCAAAGCCCGTTTGTCTGAGGCCTTGCAAAGGGTAAAGCAAGCACCAAAGCTCTCCTTCATTTTGCAGGTCAGGAAGGCTTTGGGGCTGGCACGGTGTCAGCCAAAATGCGCTTTAATTTTTCATTATAACAGCACCTACAGCCTTTGATTGAAATAAATAATGAACCAATTTGTATCACGAATCTAAGAATCACTCTCTTCTGGTCCCAATCAAGGAGAATATTTTCTTCCCAGTGACAAGTGTTAATGCATTTATGCCCTAGTTTCCCCACAGTGGATGTCACTATTGAAGTGTCAGGAAGGAAGGTTAGAGCTGCTCTTTCAGACTGCTCCCGTCAGCCTCAGCAGTCCGTTTAGGATGAAAACATCCCGGCAGAACACAGGCTGAAAGAAGGCTGGATTTTAAACAGCACAGCAAAAGTCTTTGTGTTGTATATGATTAAAATGTAACGTTGAATAGGTCTTTTTCCCAGCCTGAGTCAGGGAGGATGGCTCCACTCGGTAAAATTACAGGTTTTTTTGCAGAACGGCAGAAGTTTCACAAGTCTTTAATGTAGTTAGAGACCATTTTCTACACTTTTCTCCTTTTTCAAGGCTGTTCTTCCTGGTAACTCCCCCAGCACAGAACCTGACAGGCACTGCTCCGTTTCTGGGAGCTGACAGAGGAGAGCCGACCATTTGCCATAGTGGGACCCAACCTTCATTACTCATGAAGCGAAAATGGCCAAAACCAAACCTCAGTGGGATACAGATGCTCTGTTTGATTTGAACTATTCTGTGTGAATTATGATGATTTTAATATGCATAGCTACTTGAGGAAAAAAAAAATAAAATCAGTTATCAAAGACCGCCTTACTGTAATTTGAAAGTTTTGCCAAATTGGTTTACTACAATTCCATTTCAAGAGGAATTTAGATTAAACGCACACAATAAATGCTGTAACCCACCCAAGTACTAATCTCCTTTGCAAACTGTCTAACACTGCAGAGAAAGTGAGTAAAGTGCTGGCCAAATCAAACAGTAATGAAATTAAAGCACTATTGGCGTGGCTTACCACAATGCTCTAGCAGCATCTTTGGGAGGCTGCACCAAAGAGGAGCCCTTGCAATTAGGCAAGTATAACAGGAGAAATATTAGATTGCAGAGTTAGAGCTGCTCTCATCTCCTTTCAGAGCTTTACAATGTCAAAGCAAGGCAGCAATACCAGTGTGTTGATACTAAAGTAGGAGCCTTTTCTACAAAGAAAAGGATAATTATGTTCTCGTGGAGGGTAACCATAAATTAATTTTATTCACCCGAACCACCTTTGTCATTGCTGGAAGCTGCTGCTGAAGGGCCACAGACTCTGCCCTAGGTGACACCACATCGCATGCAAATCTCTGGCTCAGTACAGCGGTAACTGCAGGAGATATAATGTCTTGTGACATGGCGAAGGTCAGATTAGACTATTTGACCTTCAGGCTAAATTTATCAATTTAGTGAAATATATTAATAACACAGTTTTTAATTAAGATTACATAACACAAAGAGCAATACTGCTCGGTCCGTGGTGGATCTGTACTAAAATACAATATTCATGTAATCGCTTTTGTACATGATCTAGTTAAAATTAGCCAGGAGAGCTGTTACTGCAACGCATGGGCAATAGGAGCAGAAAGCTGAGGCTCACCAAAGCGAAGCCACTGCACTTCATTACAACCCCGGCAGCCGCGGCAGGGCCAGACATGCCAGTTGGGAATAACGCTTAAGGATCATGCATAATACAACTCACAGACCTTAAGCAACAAAATGCAGTTCATCACAATGGCATTGTTTCGACAGAAACAAAACCCAAATTACTCATTCGCTGCTGTTATTTTTACTCCATCAGCAATCGGGTACATCTGAGTCGGTGCTGGACGCGCTGCAAGGCGTAAGGCAGTGCCAGGCTTTCCCTGCCTCTACAAGGGCGAGCTGTCACACAGACAAGGGGGCCAAATTCAGAAAAATACTCTTTTCCAGTCCTCCTCTGCATACATTAATCTACTTGCTTATTCCTGTTTACATTATGAGATGTATGCCATAAAAGAGCTTACAGGATGTGTATTGCAGCCAAGTTAATATTGCTTTTGGAGCCTCAGCCTCTGCATTTCCTGCCCAGTTAAAACTTCTTTTTTTTTTTTTTAATTCTGCATTTGTCTAATGGCGTTTATTAGTGGTTTGAACCCATTTAAGGTAAGAATGCTACACAGAGACCCTACTAACACCTGTAGGAAACTCAGCAAAAGGACAAGCCCTATCACTGAAGACAGCAACAACACTCAGCAATATTATTTAGTCTAGAAACGTGTACAAATACAGCAAAAAAGGGGTACTTTTAGTAATAACATTCAGAAACAATTTTTAAATGTGACTGCATTATAAGACCTTTTCATATATTACTCAAGTAAAATCCATAGTGTTTCGTTTAGGGCAACTCAACTGACCTTTCAAGAGACAAACTGGGTTGTGTACAAGAACTATAGTTAAAACAGTAATACTAACAAAACAAAACAAGTTGTTTTTTCCCAGTCTTGGATTTTAAAGGCAGGAAGTGGAGTTTTACTTAGACTGAGCAAAACATTTCACAATGCCTGTTGAGATGAGCTAAGGCAGATGGACCTTTCATTAAAACCTCTTCCTACCTCCAGCATGCACTGTGCAATCTTGCACCCAGCAGGGCTCCAGGCCAGAGCTGTTTCTTTACTCCAGAAAGCTACTGAAAAGCTAGCAAGACTCCCACAGCAAAATGCAACACCTTTTACATTTAGTCCTTGCGACACAGAGGTCTGATGTCACCAACCCCATGAAGCGAGCCCGGCAGTAGATATGTGACAGACGGTTGCAGCTCTCTGCACTCCCAGGAAAGCCTTTACAACATCATTTGGACTTTGACCTTCTCTCCCTACTCTGCCTCATTTCAGAGAAAGAGAGTCTTAATTCCTGCCCTGGGACTCCTGAGCATCCCTGGCTGGACACAGTCCCGCTGTGCTCCTTGGCATAGCTGCCGGCAGCTCAGGAGCTGGTAAACCAGACTGAGCATCTACTGACAGGTCAAGTTTTTTAGACTGGCAGTCCCCTGTCAACACCATAAAGGGAACACAAAAAAGACTTTATGTTATGAAAATTGAAAGACTTTTAGCTCTTCTTTTAAATAAACAGAAAATAAAATAATTCACATCCCGCTTCTGTAATAAGTTCATGATTTTTATAAAAGTGAAAAAATAGGTTTCCTCCAGGCTAAGCCTTGAATAATTTTAAAGAAAAAAACAAACACAAAAACTTCAAAGACACATTTCACATTCTATTTGCATTCAGGCATTTTGTCTTTCAGAAAATTATTACTTCAGTAATATTGCAGGCTACTCCTCCATGCACTGTGAGCTTAGCCTACCCAGAAGACAATTTGTCCAGTGCAAGACCCATGCAAAAGGCAAAGTTTGTGAGTCATCTAAAGGGATTAGCACATTGTTTGCAAGGATGTGCATCCTGGACATGAAAGTAAGGGTTGCGGAGGGCATAAAAGCATCACGGTTTTGCCTTAAAATGAAGGCAGATGAATTTAGGCCAAAGTGGTCCATTGTTCTGACAAGAACTGGTCGCAGACGTTCCTGCTGCCCTTGTTCCAGGAGCAAACTGAAGCTCAAGCCCTGACGGCTCCACTAAAATTGAGAGGCTATCATAGGGGACCCTGGCAACAGTGCTTGAACCCGCTGACACTACTTTGACCAGAGAGCAGCAGCCCCTCGTGTCAATCCCACACCAACTCCAGGAGTCCCCGGGGATGAGGTAGGGAAGGTGGCTTGGGGACGTCTCCTCCCGCACGGCCCCGCCACGCTCTCTTTAGGCAGAGGCCAAGAAGATCTGACAGCCCGGTCACAGAAATTCATAAGCGCTGCCGTTCAGTCAACGGCTGCTGAGGGAAAGCACTGAGGTCAACGGGACGGGCTATATTAAGCCCATTTACAGCTTTATGGCACCTTCAAAGGGGCATCAGAGCTTTCTGCAGCCAAGCGTAATGGTCAGACAGTTACAAACCGAGACAGGTTTTAGAGAGTACCTCAGGCCACCCAAAGGAGTGGCAGCACGGTCAACTTCAGAGATTGAGGTCAACTCTTGATGTTTTCCTCTTAGAGAGCTCATCCACAACAGCTCACAATGCTGAGTGTATCACCGCTCGCTTTGTGCAGACGAGAGTACTTAATGACACAGAGAACTACCTTCTGATGATGGGGGGGGGAAATCAGCCAGATGTTTCATGCTCTCTGATTTTATTAAGCTGCTGCGTGCAGGGAAGGGGGGCGGCTGCTGTTTTTCTGTGACTG
>NW_009726792.1:0-10589 GCF_000703405.1 Apaloderma vittatum
TATCCCCGGCGGCAGCGGCTGAGATGAACCAACGCTTCTGTTCCCCGCCCCGCCGGGCCCAGTGTCCCCTCACCAGGATTTGTGTTGGCTTCTGGTTGGGCAAAGAAAGACGAGAAATACAAAATACAGTGCCTGAGTATATTTAAGGTTAAAAAAAAAAAAAAAGCACCACGAAACCACTTAAATCCGAGAATGGAGTGATCTTATCGTTCAAGGAGTCTGATTAATGAGGCACTTAAAATGCTTATATGTGTATTACATTCAAGAATATACTTGCTGAGATAAGCCAGCCTGGAACATGTCGCAACATCACTCAGCGAACGCCGCTTCTCACTCGCTGGCGGTCGTTCGGCTGCACTCCAGCCAGAAACTCAGAGGACCCTTAATTATCCAGGGACTATTTCCTGAGATCTCCTCTTAACCAGGCACTTGTAACTCCAAAAACCACACACACAAAAAAAAAAGGCAGCAGCAGTGACAGCACAGTCTGGTCAGCAACACAACAGCAGAACTAACATAACCTCTCTGATGGTACCAGAGAGTCTACATTCCAAACAGCTGAGAGCCACTGTTTTTCAGCATGTCCTAAACTTACCTAAACCAAATGGCTCTTTCTTATCTCTTAACTGGGACTCACCGGCCATTGGTTAGACCTGCTCAGTCTACACCTTATTTGCAGTTTCTGTTTAGCACAGAGCTTGCTTTTTTCCAAGGAATCTCACCACAAGACAAGGTCACTGCTAATTGGAAGAAACAGCATGGCAGTACAGGCCTAGCACAGATCAAACTGGAGGCAACACACCACACGTGCCAGGGTCCACCAGAAAACATTCCCTGAAAGGCTGCCTGGGCATCCCAGCAGCCCTTTTTGAAGACAAGGCCACACCACTTCCCAGAGGCTAGCTGCTCCCACAGCAGAGCACAGCGGCCCAGCAACACAGAACAGCTGGTTTGCAAAACTGAGCCCCATTACACAGAATCATAGACTGGTTTGGGTTGGAAGGGACCTTAAAGATCAACTAGTTCCAATCTTCCACCACGGACAGGGTCACCTCCCACGAGATCAGGTTTCTCAAAGCCCCATCCAGCCTGGCCTTGGACATCTCCAGGGATGAGACATCCACAGCTTCTCGGGGCAACCTGTTCCAAAGTCCCACTACCCTCACAGTAAAAAAACTTTTTCCTAATGTCTAATCTAAATCTACCCTGCTGCAGATTAAAACCATTGCCCCTTGCCCTATTGCTACACAGCCTTGTAAATAGTCCCTCCCCAGCTTTTCTGTAGCCCCCTTCAGGTACTGGGAGGCTGCTATAAGGTCTCCCCAGAGCCTTCTTGTCCTTCTCATCTCCTTTTGTTGAGGGCTTCAGAGCTGAACACAATACTCTAGGTGGGGTCTCACAAGAGCAGAGCAGAGGGGCATAATCACTTTCCTTGAGCTGCTAGCCACACTTCTTTTGATGCAGGCCAGAATACAGTTAGCATTTTGGGCTGCCAGCGCACATTTGCCATCTCATGTTGAACGTTTCACCAGCCAGCATCCCCAAGTCCTTTTCCACAGCGCTGCTTGCAATCCACTCATCGCCCAGCCCATATTTGTGCTTGGGATTGCCCCAAGTCAGGTGCAGGACCCTGCACTTGGCCTTGCTGAACTTCATGAAGCTGGCGTGGGCTCATCTCTCAAGCTTGTCAGGGTGCCTCTGCCTGGCCTCCCTGCCCTCCAGCGTGCTGACTGCACACAGCTTGGTGGCATCAGCAAGCTTCCTGAGGGTGCACTTGAGCCCACCGTGTCACCATGTCCATATCATACGTTGCTTAGTACGTGTCAGAATGGCATGGCCTCAGGCTGTTTCAGGGAAAAGATTTGGGGTGTTTTTGCCCCAAAATTGTGGTAGATAAATTTTTATCTATACATATGTTTTCAGAAATCAAACAGATCATAAAAAGCACTAAAGTCACTCAGACTTACCAGCAATTAAAAATAGCCCAAGGAAACTTCATGGCAGAAACAGCATTACTGGACATCCTGAAATAGCTGAGGAGTCTGGCAGGACTGCAGGGTTTGAGGTCTGCTTTTTTTTTTCTTGGAAATATATGAAAACAAATAATATCTCTACTTTTTAACTAGTGTGGGAAGGTTCTCTGTTAACATCAAACACAGTTTGTTGAAGTGGCTTTCTCACCATTTCTGAAATTCAATCAGTTATCTTTGCCCCTGTACCACAGCAATCTTTAGAAGAAACATTAGGACACAAAAATGATTGACAAATTTTGTCAGCCATCACCATAAATTAAAACTCAAATTTCTGCAGACTGTCAACATTGCTTTCTTCCGAATTGTATAGTTGTGTGGCTACAGCTGTCAACGTTTGCCAGTGGTAGAATTGCAGCTCCATCATTTTGTTGCTATGGTAAGCACACAAAGCAACCTCCCAAACTTTACTCTTAATGATACTTCTGCACATTACACCTCTATCTGGCAGCTGTCCTTCACAACTGAAAAGTAGCCAGTATTCCTGAGGGGGATAAAAACCCCACCTATTACAAGATGAAAACATCTTTTTATTTATTCTTCACTCTGAGTAGGAGTCTATGACAATCCATCAGGCAAGAACAAAAGCAGTTAATCACGTAAGTGATGCTGACTTCATCTGTCCCTATTGTAAAGGGGAATAATGCAGAAAAATCTGAGCCCACACATCTGGATTCCACCCAAGAATGTCTTTCTACTTTATAAAGCAGTGAAGCCTCTTGAATGCATGGACAATTCTAGTAGATGCAGACTCACGAAAGGTGCCATGAAAATACCGGAATCTAACCTTCTCTGCTTCCATCTCCAGAAAGATTTCCTTTCCATGAAAAGCCACCATGTTGCATAAGTGCACTTGGAACAGCAACTACTTTTTCCTTATTAGACTTCCTTATTTAGACTACTTTTGCCTCAGAAAAGTAATGAGATTCTGGCAGGATAGCTGAACGGCAATTTGACTTCTTTGGATTTCCGTTTTTCCCTCTTGATAAAACCATACTATGATTCATCTGTAACAGTTTAGCTTTCCCATACACCTATTCAGATGTTATTCACACATTTTTCCTGTTAAAGAGAAAAATAAAGTCCCTAGCACACATGAAAAGAATACTTCACAAAGCAACAGGCACCAACATTTTAATCTAGCTTTCAGGTTCTGAATAGTGCTCTTAAAAGGCACATTGAGCCTTGCTCTTCCTGCTTTCATAATTCAGTTTTACAGCAGTTAAACTGAATGAAGAGTATCAGTCTGCAAACTGCTTGTATATCAGTTAATTAAATTCCCAAGCATGCCTGTGCATAAGTCACCCGGCATGCACTGTGTCAGTATCTATGCTAAAACATGATCTAGTGTTACGAAACTTTCAATTCATGTACAGAATGATAAAGCTGTGTGTTATTTCAGAAGTTAATTATTTCTGTTTCTTGTTGGCTCATGCTTCTATAGATCAGCTTTAGACCAAAGGCATTGTTAAATGGCTTATAGGCAGTCTTTTCTATCAAGAAACAGGAAATCTCAAAAGCAACGAGGAAACATAGTTGTGGACTAAGGCAGGACCTATGTCTGTAGAAAATTCCAGGCTAATTAAAATTTCTGATACTGAGCCAGTAAGATTGGATGCAGATATACAAAAATAGAGCTTAAACTTTTCACCCATGTACAGAGATGCAGACTGACACAGGTTTCAGCTAGAGCAGATAAAAAAGCACCAGTCTGTCTACAGACAGCCTGCACACAGGATCTTAAGATGTATCTTACGTAAGATCAGGGTGTGGTTGTCACTGAAGAAACAAAAGGACCTAAGTCTTTTGACATCGGTATCACTCACATGAGCAGTTCACAGTGGAACACTAGGGAGAGATTGGTGCAACACCCTCTATGTGGACAAGATCAGGAAGAAAGAATTAGTAAGGCTTTGTAACAGGTTTACAGCTGCTTATACAAATCTCTTCTCTGAATCACAGAAAAGCCTACCATTTACAACAGTGCAACAGATAACCAAAGACTTCGGAAAGAGCAGATGAGGTCATCAGTCCTTCTGTCTGTCCTTCAGTCTTTAATACCTTTATGTCAGGTAAGTGTAAAATTAAAGCAAAATTGAATCTCTGTGGCCTACAGTTTTGCTTTGTTCCGTTTACTGCACTGCTACCTATACTGTTATTCTATTCCAACTGCTCAGTTTTTCTCACACCAGGTAGGAAGTTGAGGACCAGTAAAGGGAGTTATTTTAATGACTATTCAAGCTTCTAGAACTGTGGACAAGCTTCAGGCTCTGTAAGCAAAACCAGGCTCTTGAACATCCCACAATATCCATACTGATAGCACTGAAACCACAGTAACGGCACTTCTGTGAGGTCAGCGCATCAGTGGTAAAGTCATTGTGCAGCAGTCCTGGTTAACTGCCCACAACCACTGCATAGTTTCTGCTAAAATCCAGACACCCAACATGTTTCTAGGCTCGCTCTCAAGTTGTTGGGGCAAAACTGACATGTTTAATTCCTTACCATTGAGTTCAATAGTAGTTACGCATCTTGCAATCTACACAAGTCATCAGTAAGGATAAGGCTTCCTGCGTTACTAATACAACCAAAGTGTCTTGCATTGTACTTAGGACACTTTCTGTACTCAGTCAAATAACATCTCACCAAGTTGGTTGTATGTAGCTAGAAAAACTGGTAAATTTTATATAAGGTGACCAATTTGCAAGGTTCAAAACAACACATGGATTTACTGCTCAATTTAGCCGTCACAACTATTTGTTCAAGCACTCAGGACGAAAACTGCATTTTCTCTAGCAAATTTGACCTTCTCCAGCAGTAGATGAGCTGCTCTTAATATTTAACATCTAAGAGAAAAATCCTATAACTTCTTCTGCTAAAAGAACATCTAGGTTGTAAAAACAAAATAACCCTGCTATTAAGTGATGCCAATTTGGGTCATTTTGACAGAACACGGCTAGGAATCAAACCTCAGAGCTTTCATTGGTAAGGTGGTAATGAGTAGTTGGGCACAGTAAACTGTTAATCTAGTAGAGCTAAAGCCAGACTCTAACCATAGCCTTAGAGTTAAGCCCTTAATCCTCTTATTACACTGAAGTACATCTGTGCAACTTTCTTCTGCTAGAGCAAAATACAAATCTTTTACTATCACATTTAATTTCAACATGGCATATCTGTACTTTCTATTATCATTTATTCTTTGTCTTTATACAACGCATCAACCTAGGAAAGGCTACAAACTACGTATTTCATATTTTCTATGTATAGTTTCCATTTAACTCTGTGAACTTTATTTTTTAAGGGGTTGTGCTCATTTCAGGGGATACAGACTTTGCCCATGTCAACATCTACAATCTTCACTTCTTAACTTTCATCACAACTTGAAAGAATAGCAGCGTAACAAAGTGCCCAATGCACAATCCCTGACTATTGAAAATGAGTAACTGTAAGTATGACTTCAACTGTCAAGGGCACAACAAATGCAACAGAAAGCCATTCTGCCAAGCAAGGTACATTTCAAGTTCACAGGATCTCTTCTTCAGGTTCCATTTCCCAAAACACACGTGTTTATGTGCCTTTAAAGGGCATGTGAGGGGCTTTCTGTAACATTTCCAGCAGAACATGTAATTAATTCATGATCAGTCTTCCTTCCTAGAACCCAGTTATATTCTGTCACTCTTTTTAGTGATACTGGTTTAGTTACCAAGCCAGAACTAAAAGTTCATGAAAGTATCATACAGATTTCCCCTATAGCTATAGCTTGTCAAAGATAGTAACTGGTTTAAGAAACATAGCTAGCTTTCTTTTTTCCAAGTAAAATATAAAACACCCCCAACATATATCAGTATTGCTCTTGATTTAACTAAGGTCATAGTTGGGTGATAAACAGTTGACAGTGGGACAGAACACCGATGATGAGAACATTCAAGGTCACCATTTGCTATGCTGCACAACCAAAAGAGCTTTTTAAAATCAGGGATTGTTCGTGCATATTGCAGATTAGGCTTAAACCTCAGGTTTTTGAGAGGGAAGGGAGGTTACTTAAACAGGTAAAAGGGGGAGTGGCAAGGCTAAATGCATGTCAGGCCACAACTCTTCAGGAATGACCATGTTATTCCTCATTCCTGTGGTTTTGCTACTATGATCCAAGAACATTCACAGGAAAATAAAAAAAGTTTACACCCCGAGGTGATTTGGCAAGTGCTTTTCCGCTTATGCCAGCTATTGTTCTAGTAACAGACAACCTGCAGGGGCTCTGGTTAGCTGAAGGTGAAAACAACACTAGGGAACAGTTAGTGAAATCCTTATTAAACTACAGCTTTTCATGTGTACTAAGAGAGATTATAGGCCTAAAGATTCACAGGATGCGAATGAAAAAAGTCACTTCAGCTGTGAGAAGACAGGTGGAAAAAACCCACAACTAAAGATCTACCAAGCCAGATGAGCAGTACCCTAAATGCTAAATAGACAAAGCAGTGAAATCCAGAGAGAATTCTGAATCGTAGTCATTAGACTCACACGCAAACCATTACAGCTGTGCTGTTATTGAAGCAAGGGAAGCCCTAGGTAAGCATATTAAAAGATGATTCAGAGGAGTGGCTCTGAGTTGAAGCGATTTCTAAATGAGAGAGATGCCAAAGAAAACCATATCATATAAATACCACAGGCTAAACCTTGGATGAAATGAATACGAATCTTGCTTCCATTTGAAATTAAGATGGTATTCAGGCCTACTCTAAGCAGTCCATTTTTTCTGATTTAACTACTGCTATCTAACTCTTCGGCTTAAGAACCACAAAACATCATACAACTGAACCACTGCTCAAACAGCTCCAATGCAACTCACTGGGTACAAACAGTCAAACTTTTCTCCCACAGGAAGCAGTCATCAGTAATCCCCCTTTCAGTACTCTGGGGTTCTCCTTCTTTCTCAGAAGAACAGTAGCAAACTATTCACGCAGTAACACAGACTGACAGCGTTTCCTCCATATGCATATGAGGAATTACTACACAATTAAGTCTAATATAGCTTTTTGTTAAACATGATTTCATGAAACATAAAGCAAAGCTAACTGGAATTTTAAATGTTTAGAATTTAGAAACATGTGGCTATTGCTGCAGTGGTCTTTACCTCATCTATAGTTAAAAAGCATTTAAGTTGCAAGTGACTTCAAACAGCATTGCTGTTATCTTTTACCTCCAGCAAGCCATCAAGCTTCTGGAATGTTCATACTGAAGTTATGTCCTAATTACTATTTCCTTAATACTATTAGTCAGGTTATGTTTTAGGGAAAGCAATGACTATATGTCGGGTCTTATCTGATAATATGCCTTAATCACCCTATGGTTATTTTATGATATGCCCTGTAATTAGTTTTTGGCATTCTCCACCTTTGTTTCTATTTCCAAATTTTGTAAAATATTCAGTAATCACTCCTTGTCACTGCTCTACAAATAGAGCACCTGACCTGCAGAATACTTTCCGCTACCCCAAGTAAACATGTATTGTTTGAAGCTTTAATATTAACTAAAAAGGCAAATATATGCAGTTTACAAACTGACAACTTTTTCTTACAGAATACTTAAGCAGTTACACCTCAAAACTTCCAGCTAATAGACAATTTTAAATACTGTTTCCACACCAGACAATTCATAAACAGGGTTTCATAATCATAAGTAAAAGCATAGTTCCTAAATAAGCTGAGTGGATAAAGAAGGAAGCTGAAGAACAACAGAAGTCTAGCACTTGATTTAAAAAATGGCTTTTAATATGAATCTGAATACAAAAATAACGAAAACACCCTACTGCCATCTCAAACAAATCCTCGAGGTTTTTTTCTTATCAATTCCCTGACAATTTAGCAAGCGCTTGTTTTCTCTGTTCTGCAGTCATATACTCACAGGCTTCCAAAATATTCACTATAATTAAAGTCTGTTGAACTGTTTTTGCTTTTACCCATATTCTTCCATTCATTCCCAGAACCAGCTCAAACGGGTACAACTGTGACAACTCTTGAATTATTTCACATTTGGGAGCCAAGAGTCTGTAAACAAGATGAGAAAAAGTCAGACAAAAAAGTGCTCACATTTGTCAGAGACCACATCATTATCACTCAATAACTAAACTGCAGTACTGGAGCTATTAAAGCAAGATCAAAAGGTAAGGTGCATCCAAAATAGCAATTCAGGATCTGATTTTTAATTCTCCTCTCATATAAAATATATACATCTAAAAAAAATACAGCACTTCAATGTAGTTATTTTTTTCTAATTAGATTCAGAATTAACACCTGACAAACTTAAAGTGAATTGATAGTTTTGTAACAATTCTATGATGTAATAAATTTAAACCACACTGTTTGACAAAGTGACATTTTAAAAATGCTGCTATTCATAAGTTTGACACCAGAGTTAAAGATGTCTTTCAAAAGACAACTCCCTTTCTCCTTCAGGACACAATATTAACAGTGGTAAACAGTATTTTGGTTTTTATTAGGTGACAGCATACTGAAAAATAAGTGTCAAGAATATTATGACATATCTAAGATTAAATCAAGCTTCAATAGGCTTTCTCAAAGAAGAAACAAACATATCAGGATTTTGCAGTTTACTTGGAACATACTTTACTTGCATAGAGACAAAATTTAGAAAAAAAGCAGACAGCTGGAAAAATGTGTGTAAATTCACACTGACTTCTGATGTGACATGTAAACCAGAAAAATTGTTACTTAAACCCAGGTAAAACTGCTCTGCATCTCCAGACTGATCTTCCAAAGAACAGCAGCAAACAGAAAACACCCACCCAAAATCAACAACAAAGCTTGGCTGTCATTTATCCATATAGTCTGGTATTCTTTGATAGGCACAAAAATTTTATATTTACATCAGCATAAATAACTCTCAAGTTCACAATATAATTAAAAGCCTATGAAATGGTTCCTGGATTAACGTCAGTTTTAAATTAAAATCCCCAGTATCCTTATTTGAAATAAGCAATTTATTTTTCTTTGCAAGTCAGAAAAACAATGTGGAAGGACCCCTTTAATCAGCTAGCAGCCGAATGTACAGCCCTCACAATCCCATTAAGCAAAAAAAAGGAGAGCAAGCACTTCCAAATTCTAAACTCCAAGGTAGTAGGTACATACCTAAAACACCAGCCTGAATGTCTGATTTCCCCAAGTTACTAGTTTTATCTTCCATACTGTGTCAGCAATCACATCACTTTTTTTGAACAGGTCACACAATACCACACAAAGGAGCACCTAAATCTCTTAAAGGGGAAAATAAACGTTCCTCTTCCTGAATACAGTATGGATATTGACCAAAACTGGTATAAATGCACTAAAACAATTGCACACATTGATCACCAAATTGTCCACACTGGTCAGATGAAAGAGTTGTGCAAAACCTACTTATCATATTACATGTCAGAGTAGCTACTTAATTTTTTCTTAGTACTTACTTTCTTATTAGACCTAAGGAAACTTTAAAGAGGAACCCGTCTTGTCCAATTATTCCCATTCCACTGGATCTTCCACTGCTGTCTATACAGACCATCTCTGGTTCCATGTCTTTATTTGCCACAAGGAACTGACCATAAATGAGATCTCCCACCTAAACAAAAGCAGTGTCAAAAAGCAAAAGTATTAGAGATCATACTGTACATTTGTAAAAACAGTTGATAAATATCTTCCCATAAGACCACAAAATAGTTTTAAAACATTGGTGATACAAAAACAAACTGGTATAATAGGAATTGTCACTTTCTCTTCTACCAAAGGCAATATCCTCTAGGAATATGGAAGATATTAAAGTACAGAATTTCATTTAATGGAGCGTTCCTCTTACTTTTTAAATACTAAACACAAAAATTCATCTTTCTTCACACTTGAAGTGTATTAAAAGTCTAAGCAATCTCCTTTTGTAATCATTTATCAGAACAACAGAAAGAATCACACTAGAACTTATTCTGTTATTCTTCACAGTCATTTTTACATTCTGGTGACAGTATTTGAGTTGAATACAAAAGCCGTGTCATGCATGTTCCACACAGCTGTTTATAATAGTGTTATTAAAAAGCTGTTTTCCACCAGTACCTGGTGATGTTAAAGCTTGTTTTAAAACCGTAACTTCAGCATGCCCACTTGGACGCGCATTACTGACAAACTGCATCCACTGCTGGCAGTGCTGCGGCCAAATGAAAACGCACGGAGCTAGCGAGCGTGCTCTGGGATAGCCAGGCCAGCCCTTGGGACAGCCAGGCCGGCCGCAGGAACTGGACGCACCGCTGAGAAACCTCAGCAAACCTGACGGTGCCAGAGCTGCCAAGGCGGGCCAGGGCGCAACCATCGCAAACGAACCTGCACTCCTCATGAACAAGCGGCTTATAAACACGCTTTCACTCTGAAGAAACTACCAAAACGTAACAGCAGCACCCCCAAACGAGGAGACCAGCGCGTTGCCGCCAGCAAGCGGGAGCACGAACCTGCACGTTCGGCCGGTTCTTCTTCGTGGCGCCTTCGAAGGCCAGGTAGGACAGCGACGCCTGCTCGCTCCCGCCCA
>NW_009726793.1:0-14378 GCF_000703405.1 Apaloderma vittatum
TTTCCCAGGTGCAAGGCTCTACACTTGCCCTCATTGAAGTCCGTAAGATTTCTTATGAAGCTGTCACTGTTACCTCTTGGACCACAAAATTCAACCTCTTTCCTTCTTTGGGTGGTGAAACCTCCCTGCACACGTTTCTGTTTGTGCTAGCAGAGCAAAACACTCGCTATGTCTGTAGGACGCGTGACCAAGCAACGCGGCGTTTAGCGGGCAAGGGGAGCACGTTACTTGCTCCCCGGGGAGCTTCAGTGCTCTCCCACCCTCCTGACGAAATTATCGAGCAGCATCTACTATATTTGCATTCTTAATTACTAGCCCTCATGCTAATTACATTTCATCTTGCTGTTGCTGCTTGGAGCTCCAGCTTTGGCGTGCTGGAGTGAAATGTCTGTTATAAAGATAGATTAGATGCAACCACAATGTTACCATGAATATTCATCCCTTTCTGTTTTGGAACAATTCCTCGTCTCCATTTGCACACCTTGGCTGTTTCGGTTTTTGGGCAGCATGAGTTTGTGGACGGGCTTGTCAGTCAAAATAGAGCCTTTTGCAGCATTCTTGCAGAGAGCAATTTATTTTTTTGGTTTTCTTTTTTACAGCCAAGATAAAAATACCCAGAAATTTGGTCTGAGAGCCACCACTGGAGATGGATGAGGGATGGCTGAGTGGGGGTATCTGTGCTCCTGAAAATGTGCGTGGATGGAAGTGGGATGGAAGGAGCCTTTGGTCCCCGTGGGTTGTAGCTGTCAGTCCGGTAGCTTTGGTCATAACTACTACAGTAGCAGTGCTTATAAGCAGAAGATTCAGTTTTGTAGTTACATTTCAGGCTGAAGCACAGCAATGAAAGAGGTTGAAAGGGGTTTTTTTTAAGCTTTTTATTTAAAAATAATCTGAGGGGAAAAAGTCCAGTTTGCTTGTGTTTTATTTTTGCATTTCTCAGTTTATTGCCTTTTTCTGCACCGGTTCTCCTTTCTCTCCACAAAGGAGTAAAAGGAAACACGGGCTAAAACCTATTACTGTTTCTCCTGTGACCTCTTAGACAAAGTGTAACAACTTTTAACCTAAACGGATCCGTATGTGAAGCCCAAAATGATGTTTTCATATGTTTGATGAAAACTGGCCATTTTTGACCAGGCTTTGCTCATTTTTCCTGTCAAACCTGCAGCAGGTACCTGATACCTCAGGCCTCATCATCTGATCCATAAAATTTGTGAGAACACAGCAACAAAGGGTTAAAACCCTCTGTGTTGCTCACTCTGGAAAAGGAAGGCTCTGTCTAGTAAATGAAAATATGTTCTCTGCTTCCCTGCAACCTCGACTGAAGTGGCTGCAGGGCACAAAGATGGATCTTGGGAAAAATTCTTCCGTATGAGGGTGGCAAGACTCTGGAATAAATTGCCCAGAAAAGTTGTGGCTGCCCACTCCCTGGAGGTGTTCAAGGCCAGGTTGGATTCATCCAAGGCTTCAGCCTTGAGCTACCTGGACTGGTTAAGGGCATCCCTGCCCATGGCAGGGAGTTGGATTAGATGATCTCAAAGGTCCCTTCCAACCTAAGACATTCTATGATTCTATGAGAAAAATCAACCCCCCTGTCTTGGTTCATCCAGGTACGGTCACAGCTTGAATTCTTCCATCAGCTGCTCTTTACCCCTCTGGCTGCTTTTGGCCGAGGACACCAAATCCATCTGGAAAATTAAATGTAATATGGTACAAAAAATTTTGCAGGTGGCAAGCAGCAAACCCCAGAGCAGCACATCCAAAGCGCCCCAAAACCCCTTTGGTTCCCAGTCTAATGCTGGCTGTTGTTGACTCAGAATTAAAGAATCAAGGGAATAGTGGTTTTTGACCTATTTACGCCCATGTCAGGGCGGCTGGTGGTGGCCCTGGCTCTCCCTGTAATTCAGTCACCACAGACATCTGGAACATCTGGATCTGTTGCCTGGAAGTGTTGGTGCCTTCTGGAGAGCAGAGAAGGTCCCCAGCTGGCTATAAATAGAGCTGATAGTGGTTCCCAGACCTCTCCCTGATCTGTAAGGGGGGAAATGACCTTAAAAATAGAGTCTGCGATGAACAAATGTTTTTATGTAGGTATTCTGAGCCTGGCTCAGTTCTGGGTCCTGGTCACCTGTAATGCATTGAGTTTGCTCCTGGGGTCTCCTCCTGAGCAGCTACTGAAGCCAAACATGGGTGTTTTCTAAAAGACAGTTTTATTATTAAATGGTTTCTTCTTTTAATGAGAATTTCAACAAGACTTATTTAATCCTACTGCACGTATCATCTCACCTAGGAGAGAGCTCATCCTTGTCCTGGGGAATTCCTAAACCAGGTCTGCAATGCTTCTAAGAGCCATTTGCTATCTACAGAGCCATTTGCTATCTACAGAAAGCTTCTGCTTTCTGTCTGGGGTCCTCAGGTTACCTGTGGTGACAGGGGCCACAGGGCAGGAGAAGACTTACCCAAATCGGGACAGAACCTGACAACTACGGGGTGTCCCAGTGCTGCAGCTGCCTCCGCGGAAGCTGCAGGTCTCCAGTTTGGAGATGCAGCTGGGTCAGAGCTCTGGTTTTGGGATGCAGGTGGAGTTAGGATGTGATGTGGCTCTGTGCTGGGAGGCAGGATCACACTGCTGGCAGATGGCTCTGGACCAGGCTGGTCCTGGTTGGAGATGAGGGGGTTGCCACAGCTGCGTGGATGTGGTGGGGTGCGCTGTCTGCACGTGGGTGCACAGTCGAAAACAGGTCTTTCACTTCTCATTGTCCTTCTTTTTTTTCACCCTCCTCCTCATCTTGCCTTCAAAGTTGGTATTTATTTTAAATGAAGTGAGCTTCTCTTCAAACAAATCCAAGCCATGGATGCTATAATTAGCAGGATATAGTAATTTTTCTTCGAGCATAATTGGAAGGTTTACCATTTAGGGATAATACTTAAACTATCCTATTTTATGGCTCATTTGCCAGAAAATGCCTGTGAAGCTTACAGCTTTATCAACCCTTATCAATGGGTAAAGAGTGTCAAAGGAGGGTGTTTTTGCTATCTGGTATTGCTGCTGCTGTTAAATCTTCTAATTTTACTAACTTCTGTTAATTGAACTGTCTTCCCTGAGTGTTTGGTGATAACAAGCTGCTAAAGCACTCCCGAAGAAACATGACACAAAGACCCACTGCGGGTGCTGAGAATTTCCAGCTCATCTTGCGGGGGCTGGTTTGTGACTGGGGTCGTTTTGGATGGATGCCCCAGATAGTCACTGCCTGCCTTCAGCCGTGCCTGCAACACAATGCCTGACTCCAGGAGGTGATTCAGCCCCAATCATGACCAAAACAATCCCATTAAGATGCTCATGGTGTGCTCTATCCTGATTAGCTGCTCAGCTAACTGGCCAGACTTGTTTTCCTTTTCTAACGAGCTTAAATTAAATATACTTGATGGGCTCTGTTACTGTAGCTTTTCCTCCTTTTGCTGAAGGCACAAAGGCACCTTCATCTCTCTTCATCCTTTTTTCCCTCTTCTTTCTGCTCACTGAGCTGCAAGGCAGGAGAAGAAGGGCTGTTGGTGGTAGCCAAAACCCAGCCATGCTGGCCCAGCAGGCACAGGGTGAAACAACCTCCTGGCTGCCTGAGGCAAAATAGGGTTCAACGTCCTGGGATCAGATCTTATGTACATCCTGGAACAAGTCCTGGGGCTCTGTTTGCTTGTCGAGGTCTTTCGTGGTGGGTGTGGCAGAAGTTTGAGCTGCTTTTTTTGACATCCCAATGACATCATGGGAGAGTCGCAGCATCGCAGATGGATTTGCGATGGATGTATTCCTGCACCTGGAAAATCGCTTCTGGAAACACGCTTCTGGGCTTGGAAGTTTTTCTTGGGAGGTGAGGTGAGTTGTATTAACCTTTAAACCTTATTCATTTATTTATCTATTTATCTATCTATTTATTTATTTTGTGGATGATTTTCCAGCTACTGTAGTGATTTATGAAGTGCTGTGGCAAAGATCAATAGATGGCCTGTTAAACAAAGACTCCAAATCTGCTGTTTGGATCATTTCAAGGGGAGAAAATAAAAAGAATTTGAAATATTTAATTTCATATTGAGCTAACTTTCGTAATAAGGAGGGAGAAAGTCCTCATCCCAAGTGAAATATGAAACATGTTTTTTTTTTTATCTCTTAGATTGCCTGAAACCTTTAATTAAAACCTTGAAGAATTATATTTGTGCTGCTTAGTAAAAAAAGTCTGAAATAACAGAGTAAAAGATGGGAGACTCCAGTTCTGCTTCTCCGCTAGTGCAACATGGCTGCATCCACTGTGTTTCCTCAACCTCCTGATGGCCACCCGAAACCCAGGCAGCCATTGTCCCTCTCTCCTACTCCTCTCTGCAAAGCTCTTCTAGACGCTCTCGATCATTAGAAACTCGCTTGGTTTCCAATCCGAATGTGTTTGTGACCAGCTTATCGTGATATTTTCCCCTTGTTAATATTGTGTTTCAACCTAAATAGTTGTGGGTTTTGGTTTTTTTTGAGGTTTTTTTTTTCCCCCTCCCTTTGCTGGCTGCCCTTTGCAAGGGTAGAGGAACCAAACTCTGAGGCTCACCTTCGGATCCCAGCCTTCCTCCTAACCACCCCTCGTGCTCCAGGTCAACTTGGACCAGATGGTCTTTGGGGTTGGACCAGATGGTCTTTGGGGTTGGACCAGATGGTCTTTGGGGTTGGACCAGATAGCCTTTTGAGGTCACTTCCAACTCCTAACATCTTGTGATTCTGTGAAGTGCACCTCGTTTTGGCTGCGTGGCTTGGATTGTACAACCTCCCCAGTGAGCTCTTTGTCCAATGCCCTATTCCTCCAACGCTGTTGAGAATCCCTCTCCCACTCCAGCTCCTGAAAACATTTACCTATCACCGGTGCTCTGGTTTCTCGTGTAAGGTTTGGTCTTCAACACGACTCCTTTCTCCCTGTTGTGCCCAGATACTTCAGGTTTTTGTAGTCTCTGACCTTGGATTGTCTTTGACCCCTCTAGGAGGTACCTGGGAGACCTCAGCTAATTGCTGAATCTACCCCAAAAGGCACTGCTTTCTGTTTTATGAGGTGCCTGCTCATCCTCCTGCAGAAAGTATAGACATTTTAGTTTAGACACTCATTCTTGCCAAGTTCAGAAATACACTGCCTGTGCTCGCAACACAGCTTGATCACTGCCTCTTTGCAAGATTTACAAGGTTGAAACTGGAAGACTCCCCAGTACTCAAAATCTGTCTCTAATACCAGAAATCCACCTCTGTGCTGGGGGCTAAGTGATGCTCCAGACCTTGTGTTGGCTGTTTGCATGAGCAAATCTCTCGACCTATGTCTACAGGAAAGTATTGCCAAGAATGCGGAGAGAAGGTGGTAGAACAATCCTATTTTATCTCTCTGAAAATAATGAAGCCAGAAACATTTGCTCCTTCTTGATGGTTTAAATTTACAGATGTGAACAATAATTTCGCAGCCTCTGAGAGTGAAATGTAGGGGAAACAAACCTACCTTATTGACTTTTTTGGCTGGAGCAGTGCAGGGAACATTACTTAGAGCTCCACCACGCTAAACTCTAATCTCTGAAGATGTCTTCGTTGATGCATAAGCTGTGACCTAAAATATTGACTTTATAAAGTAATTGAATCCCAGAATCATGTTTCAGATGAAAAGCACTTGACAAATGACTATAGGAAGGAGCTGAGCCCAAAGGCCTGAGCGTGGCTGTAATGGGATTTACTTCACTTGACTCCCATCTGCCTCACCAAAGAAAGTCCAAGCAGGCAGCCCTGCCCCAGGCTGGGGGTGAATTATGGTGCAAGAAGAGGCAACTCTCATTTTTCCCCCCCTTTTTTCACAGAAAGAAGTATAATACATCCTTCTGATCCTCCAAGAGAGGTGGAGGTAGAGCTTGATATGGCTTGTGCAGAGGGTAGGTGAACATTTCGGGACGGGGGACGTGGTAGGTCTTTTTGGATGCTGAGCTTGCTCTCTGACATGCCTTGATGTGCTTTCACCCATGGGCTGGTAATATCTAGTTTCTGCACCAAACCTGAGTTTCATAGGAAGTCCTGGCTCCAGATCTCTGTTTCATCTTTACAAACCACTGTGCTCATGTCATGTCATCCTGCTGCTTAGAGCAGAGCAGCTACTGGGAGGAGAAGAGGTGGGATCCAAAATGGGGAGTTGGTGCAAAGCCAAAGGACCATGGTGAGTCGCCGGTACGGCTCTGGTCTCATCCCTGAGCCGTTTCCCAAGGATGAGGGGTATGAAGATGAGATGCTGGAGGAAGACTTGTGCAGCTCTGGGTGAGAAACGATTTTGCACCCGAGGCTGTGGCCCGAAGAGAGTTTCCTCCTTTCTCCACTCTTCAAAACAAATTTCCCTCATTACTTTAAGAGGGCATAATTATGTCATTATTTCAAATGGCTCAATTTAAACAGGGCCTTATTTCTGACTTATAAATTGTTACCTTGCTCATCCTGCAATGACTGTTTTTCTTGTAAGTAAGTTAACCTCTCTGCTTTCTTTACTCAACCGTTTTGCATAATGTTATAATAAGCATTTAAATAACTGTAAAGGTTCCATCAGTTCTTGCTTTCATATCTTGCCGTCGCCACGGCAACTGGCTATACTTCTCTGTCTACTTTACCTTTTTTAGATCCCAGTTTCTCAGTCCAGCTGCCATAAGATTGAATTGGATTCTCCACTCATTTGCCTGCGATGTCGCAGAGCTGCCCGCGCGTCAGGTTTGCTGCTGGGTTATGATGATTATTTTCGCTGTTGGCTATTGGTGAAGGAGACTTTGAGCTGGGAGGTGGAAATATGTTTCTCAATTTGCACGATGTACCGGCAGACAGTGAAATATGTGGCTATAATTACTGGGATTTGGAATACCAGGCTGAAATCAGGGCAGGTTTAGTTGAGTTCAAGTAAACATCGCTTTGCAAAGTGCTCTCGTTCTGATAGTGCCACAAAGAATGACATACAAAGTCCTTTGCAGAAAAGAAGTGTGATGATATTTTTGTCAAGGCACTTGTATAAAATGAATCTTAATATCCTATTTCTCCATTTAAAGATGTAATAATAATAATAATAATAATAAAAAATCTTATGACATCCTAATGGAGGATGGTGTATCTAGATCTGTCAGACCCAGACTGTGGGCTGCATAAACAAATGGCAAAACTTAATGCAAATTGCTAAAATGAACCTTGGAAGGACTAATTCAATGGGACTATCTGCCATTGGCGTGAAGATCCAGCTTGTCCAGGGACATAATCTTTCCTGGCAAAGCAGGAGTGAACAGAAGGTAGTGGCGAAGGCTCGAAGTTCATGCCAATCTGCATTTCCATCTGGAAGTAGGTGCTCTTGATGATAATAAAATGGCAAATGAAAGAATTCCAGAGAGGTTGCTCATTTTTTTTTTTCCTTGCCCTAAATATAACATGCTGACATGCTGCCACTTGGGATGAGCGCAATAGGATGGCGACACAGATGGAGCATAAGGCAAAATAAAACCCTAAACAAACAGGACAACAAAAGCTGCTGGCATTTCATTGCTATTTATTTCTAAAGCTGCTCAGAAACGTGCTGTTGGAGTCTTACGGTGACTCACAAAATGACACGGTTGGTTTCACCCAGGATTTGCATGGGATCATGGTGTCTGAGGAGGGATTTCTGGAGAGATTCTGGTTTTAGGTACCCACATTGCAGAAAAAGGAGGGCAGCTGTTTTGCAGGAAGCCTGGTGCTTTGTGCTGGCTCTGCCCCAACTATACCTGGTTAAAGCAAACGCTGTGTGGCCTTTTCAGGGCAGGAATAGTGCAAAGCAGCTGCCCCATCTCATCCGCACTTTGCAAATGATCTCACAAAGATTTTGTTGGCCTTGGTTTTTGGGAAAGCTCTCCATATGCACCAATGCAGGGAAGGCTGCCGTACTATTGTCACAGAATAATGGGATCATAGAATGGTTTAGGTCGGAAGGGACCTTTAAAAGTCGTCTAGTTCCAGCCCTGCTGCAGTGAGCAGGGATATCTGCAACCAAACCAGGTTGCTCAGGGTCCCGTCCAACCCGACCTGGAGTGATCCCATGGATGGGGCATTGACCACCTCTATGAATAACCTGTACCAGTGTTTCACCATGTTCATTGTAACAAAATTAAAAATTCTTCCTTATATCTAGTCTAAATCAGCCCTCTTTTAGTTTAAAACCATGTCGTGTTTTCTTATCATCACACTCCCTGGTCAAGAGTCCCTCCCCAGGTTTCCTGCAGCTCCCTTTAAGCACTGGGAGGCTGCTATAAGGTGTCCCTGGAGCCTTCTCTTCTCCAGGCTGAACCCTAACTCTCTCAGCCTGTCCTCACACAAGAGGTGCTCCAGCCCTTGATCATTTTTGTGGCATCCTCTGGACCCGCTCCAACAGGCTCATGCCCTTCTTGTGCTGAGTACTATCAGAAAGATGCCAACTCTTGGATTTCCTTCCTTTCCTTTCTGTCTCAGAAATGTTAAAATTGTGGAATCAAGCTAGAAGAACAATACCACCAGAGGAGGAAATCACTGGTGGGAGAAAGGACAAAAAATCCATTAAAGCAGCTAAAGCTAGGCAGGTGTGTTTGGGTTTTTGATCATTTTCCACCGACTATCACAAGCAATGAGAAACACTTGTCTGGTGTTTTTCTTCTCTATTCACAGCCTCTGCAGTGCTGGAGCCCCTGATTAATGGATCCTGCGGCAGCTCTTGCTTTCCCTGTGCTCATGGTGTTAGGGGCTTGTTTGGAGATAGCTGCACTATTCAGGAAATGTATTTTTACATTGTAAGGTGAATTTGAAGAATCCTCATCATAGGGTCCTGACACCCCTCCTGGCTGGGACTGTGACTGTTTGGTGGAGGAAAAGGGCTATGGGTGAGGCTGAAGCAAATGAAACTGCTAAGAAAAACTGATCTCATCAAGGACTCCCAAGGAGGAAAATGTCTGAATCAGCCAGTCCTCATCACTCTGTTTCTCTGCTAAAATCAGAGTCGTTGATTTAGCTGACTATGAAACCCGACAAATGCTTTTCAGAGCAAATTTAAAAGGATCTTTGCACTTGCAACCGTGCCCGTTCCCATCCTTGCGAGGAGGGACGGACGTGATTTGAACGCAGCTCCTGACTAATTTGGAGAGGTCTGGTCTGCAAAACATGGTGCAGCAGTTGCGTGTTCAAATGTACATTTGCATGTATGTTGTATCAGTGTGGGAATTGATTGCTCTGGGACTGAGAAGAGCATCTCAAAGAAGTTTGTCCGTGTTTTAAACGTGTTCTGACTGCGGGGGTGTTTCCTCACTGCACAACTGCAAACACATAGCAAAAATCTAGTATAAATATATAGTACAAGGTGTTTTTCTGCCTCTTTTTATTCTGCAGGAAGCTGGCGCGTTCGTTCGTGGGAGTTTGTGCTGTATATCTATCTATACGTCTCTCTGCAAAGTTGAAAACACTTGAAAAAACTTGCTCTTGCTTATATCTGATGTAATATTTGGGACAAAAGAAGGAGAATGTGTCTTTGGTTATTTTTTTTAAAATTTATCCGGATCCAGGTGTTATCTCTTGTATGTCAGTACCTAAAAAGGATGGAGCGAAGTGACAGTGGAGGGAGGCCATGAGATTTTCCATGCTCATTATTAGCACCGTGCCTTGTACAAGGGATATGTAGGTGCTGGGAAGTTTGAGTCTGCTGATGTGCTCCATGCCTTCCCTTGCAGGAATCCCCTTTCTTGGCGTGAACGTGGAAATCAAAGCACCGGCTGAATTAATAGAGATGGACACTTGAACAGATCACATCTGCGATTCCCCTCAGAAACTCTTGGTGCGTCTGGTTAATTCATCTGGCTGGTGTAAGCTGACAGAGCAGCTTTTCTGAAACACGCTGTTGGGTAGTTTGCTGTACGCCGGGCAGTCATGTTTAATATGTATAATTGTAATTGCACCATTTATTAAATCAAATGGCTTCACGTGTTTTGCAGTGGCGAAGCACAACTAGCTGTATTGCCTCTGCTCGCTTGAAGGTTTGTTTCTAAAACAAGTGCAAAAAGTGCTGGTGGTTTGGGCTGGACCTAAAGCCTGGTGATGCTCTGGTAACCCTCTTCCCAACCTGCGCTTAAAGGGGCTCAACCCTGAGCTAAACATAGACTCACAGAATCATTTAGGTTGGAAAATACCTTTTTTCCTTTTATAGAATCATAGAATCATAAAGGTTGGAAGGAGCTTTTAAGATGATTAAGTCCAACCTACAGCCCTACACCACCCTAACAGTAAACCATCTCCCGAAGTGCCACATCCAGCTGTTTTTTAAACACATCCAGGGATGATGACTCCACCACCTCCCTTGGCAACCCATGCAGTGCTTCACCACCCTTTCAGTGAAGAAGTTTTTCCTAATATCCAATCTAAACTTCCATATAAATCTATATTTCCATATACTCCATATAAACTAATTTCTGCAAGACATTTGTGCCTTTTTTTCTTTTTTTTTTGTTAAACAAACGAAGGAGGGCGCAGGCAGCTGTGAAATGAGTCTCTGAGCAGTGCCCATACCACCATCTGTGCTGATGCATCACATCCTGCCCTGACGAATGAATACTAGAGAGGAGACTGTCAGTGTGGGGTTACACAGTGACTTCTCCATATAAACTAATTTCTGCAAGACATTTGTGCCTTTTTTTCTTTTTTTTTTGTTAAACAAACGAAGGAGGGCGCAGGCAGCTGTGAAATGAGTCTCTGAGCAGTGCCCATACCACCATCTGTGCTGATGCATCACATCCTGCCCTGACGAATGAATACTAGAGAGGAGACTGTCAGTGTGGGGTTACACAGTGACTTTAATAACAAAAGTGTACCTAGGGTGGTTGTTTACATTTCTAAATGAATGTGTTTATCCTTTGTGCGTGTTGGGATTTCTCCTATGGTAGATAATTGGGCTGAATATCCAGAAGCTTGGGTTAAAGCTTAAAGGAGAAAGAGGTGGAACAGTGAAAATGCCCAAGTAGGTTTGCTGGGTGGAAAGTTATGTATATATATGGGTTGTAAGGTTTTACATAGCCAATAATAGGTGGTCCATTTCATCTTGCTTATCAGTATGTCCCTTCTGTCCATGTACATAAGTTCCCGCAGTTTTAGTATGTGGGATCTGGATTCCTGGCCCTACTCTATGCAGTAGACATTGAATATTTTCTGAGCTATCTACGTTTACTTTAATAGTTTTCAGGGCAGGAAATCATCCAGGATATTTTTTTTCCTCTTGTCTGTGAACTTAGCTCAGTCAGTTAAGAGCATGGTGCTGATAACACTAAGGTCATGGGTTCGATCCCTGTTCAGTCCTCAAGCGTTGCCTGATCTATTTGAGAGGCGTCCCTGCCCACGACAGGGAGGTGGGATTAAATGATCTCTAAGGTCCCTTCCAGCCTAGGCCATTCTATGAAACATTCTATGAATCCCGCAGTCGTTATCAGAACTCTTGACGCATTTTCGGCACGTGAATATTCTCCCTGGCCTGGCTGTGGACTGGGAAACTTTCTTTTCCTTCTAGGAGAGCTTTCCTGTATGGACCTTTCCCCCTTTTCATCATGTTCCGCCTTTGGATGTGAGGTTGTCACAGCTCTGCGAAGCCTTGGGTCCCTCACATGATGTAAGTTATAGACACTTTATACACCTGTGGTAAACAGTTGAGGGCTGAGGTTACCACTTGAAGTGGTATATTTGAAGTGAGCTGCACACCCAAAATACACAAGTTTAGAGGTTTGATGGAGGAGAATAGGCTTGCAAAGAGCTTTGAACAGGGCATGCAACGGCTAGAGAAGGATATAAAGCAGCACATGAGCTGGGAGATGCATTTTTGAAAGCAGGCACTCAGCTTTTCTGGAGAAGTTGGCGTTTGCCTGGTGGTGCATCTGGCTGGGTAGAAGTGATTCAGGGATTATTTCTTACCTGCAATTTGAAATCTTTATCCCACAGCTCCCTGCTGGCAGAGTTTTAATACTATTGAGTACTCCTCCCTTTTGTTTTTGTAGAGGAGTGAGGGATTGTATGACAATGCTCATGGGAAAATAATTATTATTTTTTTTTAATGAATTAGAGCAGTACAGTCATTTAAATAACTTACAGATCTGCTGATCAGCAAATCAAGCTAGTTAGTGCTTTTGCTTGTATGTATGAGTTGCATACACACACTAACAAGGTTCATTTGCTGATCTGCAGATCTACACGGCACCTAAGTGACTGCGTTGTATAAATTAGAGGAATGGCATCATTAAACTAAACATGTCATTCTTCTGATAGGGCTTTCATTAATGAAATAAAACCTGAGACGTGGAAATAGTTAACTCGGTTCTCCCTGTAGTTTTGCGAAGTATTTAAGATGCAAATAATTAGTCTAAGTATAGACTTCGAGCCTTGCTACGGGCAATCCTTTGCTGTGCATATTTCTCACTGTTGAATGAGCGAAGGGGAGGGAAGGATGGTTTTTACTGGTATTTCAGGATGTTTCATTTTTGACCTCGGAGCTCACTTGGAAAGCTCCGTCTCGTGTTCTATATGGGGAACCGTGGAGACCCATAATGCCCCTGTGCTCTGGAGGGCATTTTGGGAGGAAACTATGTTTAAAACTGCAGATCCAGGCCCAAACGGCTGCAGGGGTTTGCAGCCCCCGTGGAGGAGACTGATGAGGGGCAGGTCTGGGTTGGGACTAGTGTGGATTTCCCTGGGGATATCAGACTTCCCTGTCTAAAACTCTGCCACATTTGGCTCCTTGACTTTGTGTTTTCATCCAAAGGGAAGGTAAGACCCCCTTTGCCCTGCACTGCACTTGGGGGAAGAAGGTGGCAATTTGTGTAACTTGCTTTTCTTGAAGTGGTCATTAATGGTTAATCGTCGGTGACTTTCCTTATAGCCCACTTGCAGTTTGGCTGAAAACTTTGACTAAGACAGGGTTTTCTCTCCGGTTTTCATTAGTTCACTGAAAATGCCCTTTTACAGTGGAAGAAATCCCCTCTTATTAGTATCTTAATTTTTACTGGCATTGCTTTAAAACCTTCTGAAATTTCTCCTAGACATCAACTTTGGAGTGCAAGTCCAGGATAGGGACTCTCTGGGAGAAGTAGGCGTTCAGGTTACTGCAGTTATTGAAAAACTGGTTGACCTTTGCATCTAGGGATGAGATGCTATCAAGGGTACCAGGTGCTGTGGGCAGGGGATGGCTGAACCCCTTTCATGCAGTGGCAAACACCCCCCTCTCCTGGAAACTTGTGCCAAATCCAGCAATCCTGATTAACCTATTCTTTCCTTGAAATTAAATCATAATTGCTCTGTTTCTAGACTGTCCTTTGGCTGCACAGTGAAGAAGACTCTCAGCTCTCAATGGAGAGGAAAACGAGTCGCTGTGCTTTGGAGCCTGTTTCCAAACTCAAGTTACAATGGCCACTCTTCAGCAATTTGCTTGGGAAATTTAACTTAAATACTTCTGTTTTGTAAAAATAAGGGCATACTTAAATAATTTGCTTCACTGGGCCTAAGGTTGATTCAGGATGTTCAGGCAAAGCCACCATCCAGCTACCAGGACTCTATATTTTGTTTTTTTTTTTTTTTTCTTGAGAATGGTTCTAAGTTAATGCATAATTTTCATTTTTGTGTAGCAAACGATACCTATCCTTTGCAGTTATGTTGGACTCTACAGAGAATATTCCAGCAGGAAATTTTGGGTTTATGCATCTGTGATTCAATATATGACTAGAAAGATACCCCTGTCCCTCACCTCTGCTAAACAAGCTGTCCATCTTGCAGGCATTACCACTGCCCCGGCTTTATGAGAGCGCTCTAACATCTGTCTCTTGGGATGAAATAGCTTCTCCCTGTTGACCATTTGCTCCACAGATCTTCATGCTCTGGAGAGTTACACTTTTCTCAGTGTGTTGGCTGGAGGTACGAAGCCAAATGGCTTTTGCGAGATCTTTGCTGTTGCAGCCCAAACATCGTTCCTTCTCCATAGGGTGAGACTCCTGCAGACCTCCCCCCAGCTGGCCCCTGTCTTGTATTTCGTGTGGGATCTCATGGAAGGGGATTCTTTGGAGGTGAGGCTGTTTTGGGGGAAGACTGGCCCTGTCCCCGCTGTCATCTTGCTGCATTCATAGAATCATAGAATCGTAGGACAATTCAGGCTGGAAAAGACCCTTGGGATCATCGAGTCCAACCATTGACCCTAAACTACAAGTTCACCCCTAAACCATATCACCCAACACCCCATCTAAACGACGCTTGAACACATCCAGGGATGGCGATTCAACCACCTCCCTAGGCAGTCTGTTCCAGTGTCTGACCGCTCTTTCCATGAAGAATTTCTTCCTAATTG
>NW_009726793.1:14409-50184 GCF_000703405.1 Apaloderma vittatum
GCCTAAACCTGCCCTGTTGCAACTTGCAACCATTCCCCCTGGTTCTGTCCCTAATTCCCTGTGAGAAGAGACCAGCACCAACCTCTCTACAATGTCCTTTCAAGTAATTGTAGAGCATGATGAAGTCCCCTCTCAGCCTCCTCTTCGTCAAACTGAACAGACCCAGCTCCCTCAATCGCTCCTCATAAGGTCTGTTCTCCAGGCCCTTCACCAGCTTTGTTGCCCTCCTCTGCACTCGCTCCAACACCTCGATGTCTCTCTTATACTGGGGTGCCCAAAACTGAACATGATACTCAAGGTGCGGCCTCACCAGTGCTGAGTACAGAGGGACAATCACCTCCCTTCTTCTGCTGGTCACAAAATTTCTAATACAACAATTTCTAATTTTCTAATACAATAATTTCTAATACAATTCCCCAACATCCTTCCCTCTGCTGGCTGCAAGTGGGATCCAGGTTTCCACTTTTGGACTCTATTGTCATCAGAATGGATGTTTAATTATCTGGAGTTAGATCACCCTCTTTGCTTTCGTTACTGCTGCTGCAGTTACCCTTAGACCTTTAGGGATTTAATTGCATCAATCTCAGATCTTTCTGCTGAGTATAACGTGGCATTTCTTTGGTGCATTCCTCTACCACTTCTAAAAAGGTCTCTGCAAGTCTCACAGCACTGGGAGCAATTTGTCACTGTTTGGCCCAGGTAAGCTTTTCTTTGTCCAGCTGAGCATATTTTCCCTAAGCATTCGTTTTTCCTCCTCATTTCAAGTTGAATGCTGCTCGAGGTTTTTCTTGGCTTGCCTCTGTAACAAGCTTCTGAGTGTAGGAAGACTGGTCCTGAGGATTACTAAGCACACTGTACTGGGCTCCAGAGCGATGCCTGACTTGCATTTTCATCTGTGGTCTGAACAGGGGACGTCTTCGGGGCTAAAAATTATGTTTACAGTCAGCTGCTAATTAGTGATAGCAGAATAATCATGTAACCAGTGAAACAGGACTGCAGTTTAGGGTTTGAAAGCTTTTTTGCATTATAAGTGTAGAGCTCAGAAAAACTCTCCTAAACTGGGAAGGGTAGTTTTGTTCCACTTATGTTGTTTTGATGTGGTACGTTGTATGCCCTGGGGGTGTTGGAGGAAGGTTTGGGGTGCTGGAGGGGTTATCAGTTGTTGGCATGGGTCTGCACAGTTGGAGTGAGTGTGGGAGGGACTGGGAGCAGTGGGGCAGCTCGGTCTGCCTCTGCAGCAGCCTGGCTCTCCTCCCTTGTGTTTTCCTTCCAGAAGATGGATGGTCCCACAACGTTATCTCTATTCCAAGCCTCCAAATCCCTCCTGAACTATCACTTCCCGCAGCTGTTTTTGTAGCTCTCCAAAAAAAGCCCCCCTCGGATCGGGGGAGATTGCTGTGCTGAGGGGGTTCATCTGTGAACATGCTTCAGCCAGTGATCTGGCGCCTGGAGCTGAGGAGCTGAGGAGGGTGAAGAAGGTGTTGGGACAGCTTTTGCGTGCTCCATGCTCACGTCTCAGTGCCCGCTGTCTGTGTGCTCCGAGAGGAAAAAGTTCAGCCTTCTCCTTTAAGGTCCACATCAAGCCCTGCCAGGGCATCTTTCTCTGTCAGCTCCTTTCTTCTGGTGCCTGCAGATAGCTGGTAAGCAACATCGGCTGCCAGCCCTCTTGCGCTGCCTTTGTGTTTTAATGCATTTTGTGTTTCTTATCGTAGAATCACAGAATGGTTTGGGTTGGAAGGCACCTTTAAAGATCATCAAGCCCAACCCTCCTGCAGGGAGCGGGGACATCTTCACCTAGATCAGGTTGCTCAGAGAGCCCTCCAACTTGACCTTGAATGTTTCCAGGGATGAGGCTTCTACCGTCTCTCTGGGCAACGTGTGCCAGTGTTGCAAGACCCTCATTGCAAAAAATAACTTCCTTATATCTAATCTAAATCTACCCTCTTTTAATTTAAACTCATTACCCCTTGTCCTACCACACCAGGCCCTGCTAAAAAGGTTATCCCCCTATTGTTTCTTCCAGATCCGCGTGGAACTCTAGGTATCAGTAAGATTTGGCACAGCTCTGGTGACTGGGAATGATCCGCGTTGCTTTCTGCAGGCATGGGACGAGGCTGCGGAGTTTCGAATGAGTGGATGCCAAGATCTGCTTTGCCCATGGCGTGTAGGGCCGGTCTTCATTGACTGGCACCTGCGCTGTGCTCCTGATGTCTGTGCTCATCATAAATCGAATCCCCACGAGGTGGCCTTTGGTTCAGCTCAGCCAAGAGTCCTCCAACTGTGGTGGCACTTCTCCTGCAACCTTTAATAGCTTTTTGGCTCTTTCAGTTATAATGGAGACCGTTAAATCATTTTCCAGTCAGCCCCGTGCAGTGGTACCTGAGAAACTACAGTTGTTTCCTATCCTAAATATAGGGAACATCTGTGCATATGTCCACAGGGTTACTGTTGGTAAATGTTGACTTCTTAATGAGGATGTTAGGACACAGCAAGGCGTCCTGAACACTTGAATGGCGAAGTGGCAGTTGTGGCCTCTGAAGCAATGCAGGGGGGAGCTGGCTGAGACAATAACTCAGGCTGTGCACACCTGAGAACAAAGTGCATAAAGACCGCAACACTCCGCAGAGCCAGTAATGAGAACTGGAGATATATCGCTTTGCAGGCCGTCTTGTAGAGCTGACTATCCTAGGATGAAAATCAGAAAAGAGGAGTGTTCTCCAGAGCAACACGGCATCTCACCACAGGAGCGGTCAAGCGCAGAGGTTGGGATTTCCTCCAGCCTTGGGAGTCCATAGGTGTTGGAAACTGGGGGGGTGATCCTGATGTAGAGACTGTGGAGTGGGTACCCGTGTTCCAAGAAACGAGCAGCCTTCAAGACTGACGGGAGTGATGGTGTCAGGAGGGGATGGGCAGGCTCAATTAATCTCTCTTCTGTAGAAGGCCTGATGAGAGGGCAGCCTCCACTTCCTGCGGGCTTTTTGGGGTCTGCCTGGATCTTCAGGGTTTGTGCCCTGAGGGCTTCCAGTCCTCGGCTAGAAGTGAGAAGGTGCTGGCTGGACTATTCTATGCTTGCTCTAAATATTATGTCTTGGTGGTGAAAACGTGAAAAGCCCCAAAGTTACTCTGGACACGCTTTCAAGAGAAGTTTCTGGGAGAGGACTCTCTCCCATGATGTAACAAGCTGCAGCTTGCTCCAAACATTAAGTATAATAAATGTGCCTGATGTAATTCTCTTTCGAAAAGCCTTCGAGGCTTGCAGTAATAAACAGAGCTTTTTAGTACCAGGTTATTGATGCAAAATAGTTTAGCAAACTGGGTCGCTGAAGTGCAAATGCCATGTATTATTCATTAGACGCTTTCTCTCCACAAATCACCGCTCTCCATGGCATAATGTTCCCCGCTCCCGGTAGCACCGCTCTTTGGGAAACTCTTTGTTGGGAGCCAAAACGTGGAGTCGCAGACCCATCCATCAGAACGAGCAGTTGGTTACGTCGTTGTCTTCCAAGTGGAGTTCATAATGGGCAAAGAGGTTTAATTAATGCTTCAGAGTAATGTGTCTGTTTATAAAGAAATAATGCGCTATAAAATTAGGCAATGCATAGTGAAATGTACCTCCTAATGGCTAGGCTGGCATTTTAAATGATCAGTAAATCACTTAAATATTAAGACCTTCTTGAACAGGGATAATAAAGCAGGAGATTTGGAAATGGTAGGTACCAGTACTTACAATTATCCACTAAATAAAACATTTTTATAGTGATCATAGAGTTAATCACCTTACAGAGCAGACAGGTGATAGGGACGCTGGAAGATATGTGGCATCATTGCCTGCAGAAAAAGGAGTTTCAGGTGCATTCCTTAAGGTCAGAGTCAACAAGGAGATTATATAAACATTTTCTGAACTCTTTATCTATTCTTTTGATGAATAAATACAAACAGCCATAATTATATGGAAAAGCTCACGATAGGCCAAGAATACTCCCCAGACAGCGCTAACGAAGTTGCATGACAGAATGGAGTGATGATCTATGAATATTGTTTCCAAAATCCTGCTTTAAATATTTGAAAGTATTCTCAATTGCCTCTGTATTTTTAAATGGAAGTTAGGCAAAAATACTGAATTGCTACTTTACAATTCTATTAGAATAAGGTTTTGGAGTACTTCTGCAGTTCTGTTTTGTGATGGGGTGGTTGCAGGAGGAGCCTCCAGGTCTCCGTTGCAAGAAGTTTTGGCAGTTTTGAAGGTGAAATGAGATTTTAATGAACTGAATGAGATCCAAATGATAGGGATGTTTTTCAAGTTAAATACACAGAAACTAATGGTCTGTAGGAGATACAAACTGTTTGCATAAGAGCTCACGCAGATTTTTTTGTCCCAAGCTGGGAAATTATCCTAACAGCTTCGAAAAGGTGTGTAACAGGGATGTGGAAAGAGCGTCCCAGGTAGTTGGTGACTCTTAAGAGGTGAAATCCCTATGGTAGGATGTAGACACGTCTGTGCCTTTGACTATGTCTCTCTGTTATTACCCTTGTGAATCTCTGACTCCTGAGTGGACGGTGTTGCCCCAATATCTGTGCAAATCCAGAAATAGTTTGCAATATTAGGCAAGAAAATGTTTTAGTTTTTTTTTTATTTATTTGGCAAGTGTTGGGATTTTCTTACTTAAAAGGAAAGCATCAGTAGGCACCTCAATTTTTTTTTTCAAACAATTCAGAGACAGAAAATAAGATACTTGTGTAAGATATTTTGCATCAACTGAAATGATTGCTGAATTTGATGAATGAAGAATTAGCACTTGGTTAAGAATTCAGAGGAGCTAAATGTCTCTGAAGATGAGAAATAGATTGCACGATCACACATGCTGCTTTCATTGCTTGGTATTTCATCGCTCTGTGTGAAAAAATGAGCAAGATACCTAAGGAACTTTGCATAAAGAGGGTGAAGAGATGATGCAATGGAGCTGGGTTGGTGATTTCTAGTTATACCCGAGGTCTTGGTTATCAGAGATTTAAAAAAAAAGGAAGAGAAAAAGAAAAGGAAAGGAAAACAAAAAAAGGAGGAAAGAAAGGGGGTGATGTTCAAGAATGAGGAAACTCAATCCATGCATCCTGGCTGCTATCTGAGATGCATTGAAACAAGATGTCTTCTAGAATATCTTCCATATTTTATGCAGAAGTATTTTGTGTTGGAGTCAATGCGGAAGACAGTTTAGAAGCAGCTGTGTTTGGCTGCCAAGTCTTAACTTGATCTACTTCTATGGGATAAAAATTAATTTAAAAATAATTTACTCCATCAGTTAGCACTAGGAAATGTTTCTAAAATGAAGAAAAATGTAGCTTCAAAAGCCCTTTTGTAAGAAGCACTCCTGAAAGTTGACAGTTTCGTAAGAAACAATGGCGGGTTTCCTGACGAAGATTTTCAAGAAAAGCTATTTTGCACTTGGGACTGAGCCTTGTGCCTGTTACAGCGCTGCCATGCCTGTGAAACCCCCAAGTTTTGAGATGAACTGGCACAAATCTCATCCCAGGTTCTGTTCATGGCAGAATAAGCCAAGTTAAAACAGTAACTGACCCTCGGAAGCTGCGGAAAAGATGCTTCAGATGAAAAGAAGTAATTTATTCTGATTAGTGCTGACTGCTTGTCAAACACCAGCCTAACTATTCCCCATCTTCTACTCCACCAGGTCAGAGAGCTTGACCTTAACTCCTCCTGTTTTCATCTTAAATAACAGAGAGGGAGGGGGAGGATGAGGGGCTGTTCATAGGAATGGTGACTCGGAGAAGGTTTATTTTGTGGTCACTTGGGTAATTTGCAGCTAGATTTCATGTTGACCTTTCTGCCCTTTATTATAAACGGCAGAGAGGTCCCACCCCGATCATTTTATTCTGAAGAAAGCTGCCAGGTAGTGTTGAAAACACATTGGGCTGTATTTTCATAGAATCATAGAATCGTTTGGGTTGGAAGAGACCTCCAAGACCATCTTGTTCCAATCCCTCTGCCCTGGGCAGGGACATCTCCCACCAGAGCAGGTTGCTCCAAGCCCCGTCCGACCTGGCCTTGGCCACTTTCAAATTTTCTGTGCAAACAAACTTGATTTGTGATGAGCATTTAGCATCCTCCACCTTTTGATCTGGATCATTAGCAGAGAGATGTGAGCAGAGGCGAGCTGAGACTTGTGCATCTCCACAGAGAGGAACCCATTGGGGACAGCCCAATCTTGTCACTGTCAATGGGCAATGGATGATGTTTCCCAGCCCCTGTGCAGTGAGGTGTATTTTTAAACATCATTTTTTTTTGCTCCCTTCAGGAGGATAGACTTGGCCTGGACAAGCACAACTGGACGAAGAACCTCCACAAAGTCTCCGTAGGGCACCTTGCTACCAAAATTGTAAATTCCTGAGATGCCAAGAAAGGGGAAGAGGAATGCACTCACCTTCCAGTTATCAAAGTTGCAATTTCGTTCAGGTCTGAGAGCAATAAAACTTCCCTTCCTGACCTCTCCTGCATCCAAGAAGGGAATCCTGATTGAACTATGAACAGGAGATCTTCACAGGGCAGAAATCAGGTATAGTAATGGCGATGTGATCAGCTGGCATTTAATTGACACTTGGTAGCAATCAGAAAACCAATTTTCAAGGAGTCTTACTGCTTGAAATATTTCCAATCTGAAACAAGAGGGAGTAAAAGTGACACTTGGTAATACAAATTTCAGGAACCCGTTTGCTTTAGGAGGACTGAACAGCTTTAATTAGAATTGGAGTTTTTTTTCCTTAAAACATGCATTGAACTAAAAAAAAAAGTTCACAGGAGAAATCAAATAATTTTGGAAATGGTAGAAGAGAGCACATCAATGTTATTGAAGTACTTTTGCCTAAATAAAATATTACTGACATTAGTGAGGTTTTGAAAACATTCAGGCTTGGATGAAAATGCTCACTGTTCAACACCGACACTTCGAAAAATTTACAGGCAGAGCTAATTCAAATGACAAGTGCATTTTTCCTGATTTGTTTTTCTGAGTGTCTCAGTTCTTTAATTACTGTGGAGGAGAGCCTATAAAGTGCTGCAGTTTACATTAAGATAGCCCAGAATATTTTACTTTCCCATCTGTGATGTGGATGTCAGTCTTCAAAGGTCTTCCCAAGCCGCAGGGCTCTGTGCAAAAGCAACTTCTATCCTCCCTGCCTTTTCAAAAATTTTGCCGAAGCATTAGATCAATTTACATCCTGACGTCCACATCTCTCTTCTCCCAGGTCTGCTATTGGGTTTGCAATCTGTACAGTGGAGCTTTTCTTAACCAAAAAGTGAGTTTTTTGTGTCTATGTGCTCAGCAGAAAAGTATCTGCACCATCAGGTACCGTGTAGCTGAGGGTTCAAGCGCTGGAGAGCCACAGACTTGTGAAAAAGGCCTTTTTTCTTCCTCCAGACATCTCTCAAAGCTGGGAAATCAGCCATACATGTGCTTACAGATCTTTCTGCAAGCAGTCCCATGCTTCCAGCACCTCATCCTGCAAAATGCAAACCTGGTTCAGCTCCACTAAAAGCGTCTTCTGTCCCACTCCTCCAAAAAGGAAAGACCCTCCACCCTCCAACTGCATTTGCAGTCTTTTTTTTTTTTTTTTTCTTAGGACACTCTGAGAACAAACAAATACTGAATTCCACCCCCAACTTCTTCCTCTTGGGTTTTAGGCCAGAATTAATTTGTATTTTCTCTTTCTGTGTGTCTGGGGTGAGGGAAGGTGTTTCAACTTCTTCATTGACCCCTTCCCAGTTCCCCCCTGCTCCTGGCCCTGCCCCAGTGTCTCCCACAAGGGAAATATTAAATAGTGAAAAAAATACCCCTAACCCTGTAATTTAAAAACATACAAAAATTTCCAACAGCAAATGTGCTTCTAGGAAAGAAATAATTGGAAAGAACTCCCTTTTTTAAGTGGGAAATATTTAAGGCTGCAAGTGCGGGTGATCGTACCGTGGGCATCACCATCCATCAAATATCAGATGTTAGAGGAGGGTGGTGTTGGAGCCTCCTTCATGACTGTTGGGAGAAAATATTTACAGGACTGCTTTGGGAGAGTTTGGAAAGAGGGGACAGGCCAGCTCCACTTTGGGACAGGAAAACTCATCTTGATCTCAGTGGGAATGGATGGTTTTGGAGCTAGGATGGGAAAAAAAAAAGGTCTGCAAAAGGAAATTTATCTAAATACAGTTTTACACTCATTTCATAATAGTAGCATTTTATCTTTTTTACATTGATTTATGGGCACTGAAGCAGAACAGAGGAGTCAGAAGAAAGCAATTAATGAACAAAGTAGAAAAAAACCTGCACAAATGCTTCCAGATAAAAAAAGAGAAAAATTAAAAAAAAAAAAAAAGAGAGAAATCTTCCAAAAGCTGAAGAAAGGGGGATAACTGATGGTTCCATTTTAACCTAATGTTATTTCTGGATCTCTTTCTTTTTTTTTTTTTAAATAATGTGTTATTTACTGCATAGTTTAGAGCTGACAGAAAATAAACAGCATTTGCAATATAATGTCGTTAGCACCCTGATGCACTTGCTCATCCTACTTGGCTGTCAAGTTCCAACTCTAACAAACATCAGTCAACGTCGGCTGTGATGGAGTCTGTTTTTAATAAGCACGGTGCTATAATTACCTTATTGCAAAGCTAAAGCCAAATGACACTTATGATGAAGGTTTCACGGCTAAACAGTAAAGCCAGCGAAGCATCCGCACACCAACTGTCAGATAGGAAATGGCTGCCGGAGGATTTGTTTTTTTATCGCTTGGTGAGGGTCACTTCACTTGTACTTGGAAACTTCGCCACGACCAGACGGGTAGAAGAAGGAGAAGAGGTTCTGAAGAACAGGGTTAATTCTGCCAGGACTGGAAACGGTGGGCACTGCTGAAGGGGAAAGTGGGGCAAGTTGGATATAGATTTTATATAAATTTTACGGGAAATCAAGGGATGGATCAAATCTGATGCTCCTCTGTCACAGATTCCTCTCTCTGGCGTAAACAAAACAGGTGCCACGTGTGAAGGGGTGAAAATGTATTTTGAGTTACATTGGGCTCTTAATTTTGCCACAGGTTTCCCAGTACTTGATGTTTCTTCTCCAAGCTCTGCTGGTGCATGGGGCAATTGTGGAGGAAACTCTGTTTTCATTGAAATGGAACTTTTACCTTTTACAGCTACTGAAAAAAGTTTGGAAGGGTGGAAACATTTCATTTGTTTTTTCAGTAAAGCTAGAACCACTTGATGAAATAAAGCTTTCTGCGGGAAAAGAAGAATTACATTCTCTAGGGAACTTTATGAGAAATTGTCTATTAATTGTAACCACTATAAACTGCACTATTTAAATCATTTTCCAGTTGCATATTTTTAACTGTGCTCCCTGTTTGCGAGTTGTTCATCTTCTGGCACTAAAAAGGCTCTGCCTCGATGAGCTGGCTCTTCTAGATGTTAAATTAAGGAAGGATTTTGCCTTTGACACCAAGGTGTCCATGGTTATGTTTAAATCTCTGTCTCTCTTGCATTAGATTTATTGATACCTAAAGGGGGTTGGTGTTAGCATGTTACGTAGATTGACTCCCAGTTCAGTCAATATCAGGAATGACCATTTTTAAATTTTTTTTTAAAAATTTTATTTGCATTATAACTGAATTTGGGAGTTTTCATTCTGTTGTTGGCTGGAAACCACTGGAAATAGGTGGAACACCAACACCGTCTGGTCAGGGGATGTGTGCCTTCTTCCACATTCTTTTGTGTGAGTGTGGTGAGACCCTGGCACAGCTTGCCCAGAGAAGCTGTAGATGCCTCATCCCTGGAAGTGTTCAAGGCCAGGTTGGACGGGACTTGGAGAAACCTGGGCTGGTGGGAGGCGACCCTGTGCATGGCAGGGGGGTTGGAGCAAGATGGTCTTGAATGTCCCTTCTAACCCAAACCATCCTGTGATTCCTTCTGCAGCTTTTCCTTCCCTGGTGTTTCCAAAACATCGCTTTCATGGGAGGGCAGCTCTGCAGCCACCAGGCCAAGAATGGAGCTTGAAGGTAAATATTTTCAGCTCCCTTCGTACCCCATGATCCCAGACTTTGTAGCAGCTCCTCCAGCTGCTGTGGGAGGATGGTGAAGTAGGAAAGAGAGTGTTTTTTGGGAGGTGGAGTCGTGCGGAGCCACGTGTCTCTTCTGTCCCTCCTGGAGCATGGTCAAGATTTTGGTTGAGGGCAACATTCTCACCTCAGTTTAGTGTAGCCCTGGCTTCAGTGTGGACATTGAGATGGCGTAAGCCAACTTCTCACGATTTCAGGTGGATGTGTTTTCTGTAGCAGCTCCTCAATAAATGGCACCCAGCCCCTCTTGCTTCCAAACGACATCTGGTAAAAGGCCCGTGGGGGTAATCATACCAGGGCAAAAAAAAGGACTTTGGTAATCTTGGGCTCGGTGCAGAGATACTTTTCACTAAGCTTTTTACTGTTCAGTTTAATGCGTAATTTCTCTGCCTGAAGAACCTATTGACTCAGCTCTTAAGATAATTACTGGATTTCACATTGAAAAGCCTTCATACAAATATTTTAAAATACAAAAGAACAAAGACAAAATAGCTTCATGTTATTAATCAATGAGAGTAGAAGGGCGTATTGTTATGAAAATACAGCACCCACTCCTCCAGCTTTCGCTGAGTGCCAGATGGTATAACATTTGTGGAGACATATCTTCAACAAAGAGTCTGGATTAACCATTTAACACTCCCAGCTCCTGTTCCTATTTTCTAAATAGGCAGGGGAAGGCTGTGCAGCAACTGATTTTTGGATTGGTATCAGGAATGGGCTGAAGGTGTCCTTGGCTTAATGCAAGTTACACTCAGATTTATGTTCTCTGCTTTTGGCATGCTCAGCTTAGTGTTTCTTTCAAGAGATATAGAGGGATGTTACAGATACGTTGGATGGAGACCAGCATATTTCACAGTTTACTTTCTCTACCGTGCATTTGCATGTATGTTTGCAATGCAAAAAACAGTGAATCTGCTGTACATGTGCTACTGCTGTAAAGTGGATCCCACTCCAAAGTGAACATGGAGAGAAATAAAGTGTAGCAAAATGCATTTTTCTAGCAAAATAACTGCCCTGGCTCAGGTCTGACTGATGCTCCCAGCACAAACGAACAAATCTCTTGTTATGTAGCTGCACATGCAGTGCCTGAGCACATCCTCAACCACATCCAATCATGGGTTTTTTGGTGCAACACGGTGAGAGAGAGAAGGCTGTACTGCTGGTGCAAGTCTGTGGCATGAAGTCAAATCGCTGGGTCCCTTTTATAATCCTTTGACTCAGTGGTTTTTACGTGAGAAGACTATTGAACGTTCTAGTACTACTCCAGTTCTACATTCAGCATAATCAAATGGACAAAGGAGCTTCCTCTGGCAAGTCCTGTTGTACTTAGAGCCTTACAGACCCTCATCACTAAAAGAATTATAATCTGAAGAGAGAGACTCCAAAAGGAAGAATCCATCAGACCTGTGAAACCCACTTCCCTTATCATCCAACATTTTGCCTTATTCTCAGCCCTCTTCCTGCTTTTGACACAACAGCAACTTTTCTTGATCATATTTATAGAAAAAAATAAAGCCTCATTTTCATTTACTGTTTTCACTTGCAGTTCAAAAAGCTGGAACTATGGAGGCAGAAATACAGAAAATCGCCGTCCCAGAAACAAACCTGACAGGCAATGGGAGAGGGGACAATCCATTTTCCTCCCCAGCTATTCACAGAAGAAAAGGGAAATTGTATTTATCCTTTCATTTCTCTAGGGGACTTCCCCAAGTTATTAGAATCTGCCTTATTAAATAATTGAGAAGGCTTGTCATAAAGTGACTTCTCACTCCCTATCTATCATTGAGATGTGCAGAAAATGGTATGTCAGGGAACATTTGCTAGGAAAGCTTCAGGGACCATTAACTCTTGTCACTGCTTAAGTGATTAAGGAACCAGAAACAGTGATACTGTTTCCCAGCTGGTTTGTAAATATCTGAGTGTCAGGTCTTCTCCTCTCCTTTCAGAATGAGGTCAAAAGAAGGAGCGTTGGGGTCTGGACAGGACAGAGAGAACTTTCTGCCATCGGGGGAGCCTGCCACCAGGCTTGGGGGCAACACAGCGCCCTAGATCCCTGGTGGCACCACGTCCTGTGGCCACATCCCTTTTCTGCCTCCCGCATTTTGAGATATTGCCCATTCTCACCATCTTACCAGGAGCACCACGATATCCCTTGTTTTATATATACTTTCCACGGTCTGTGAATGTTTGTGCTTCTCACCCCAATTATGAATTGCCCTGCCTTTACTCACTGTGGTGTGTGATGGTGAGTGAACTCCTCCTTCTCTCTTCCACTAAAAAGTCCACCGGTATTGATATTTTGCCATCCATCCTGACATAGCTCTTGACATGTCCCAACTCGGTCAAAAACAAGATTTGCACCTTTTCTACCACGATGTTCTGCTGGCAGCTTGCTTTGCCCAAGAACCGAAGCTCCAGAGAACAGCGCAGGAGGGAGGCTGGGACTGAAACTGCTGCTGCAACGAGCAGATCGCGGGGATAACCTGAGGTTTTAAAATCATTCAGTGAGTTCTCCAACAGCAGCCAAACGTACAGAGCTGGCAATGGGATTTTTGACTCCCACCCCTGAAGGGACTGCTTAAATACGCCTTTCTTTCCTTCCTACAAGGCCAACAGCTGGCCCAGAGACACCTGTATCTGCTGCAGTAGTGTGCTTTAGCCAGCCAGGACAGCATGTTTGTGCTAGTCCAGCAGCCACTGTCCTGTGGAGATGAAGTCCAACCATCTTAAGGTGTTCAGGATCATAAATTTCCTCCATGTCGTCTAAACATTTCTCATGTCCCAACCCACCTCAGCCAAGATGAAACCCCAGACCTCCATATCTGGAAGAAGACTCAGGTGGGATTTGTGACTTCCTCACTCTGAGGTCCTCCCCTGGTGCTGACGGACTAAAAAGTCACAGCTCATTGTGCTTTGCTTTGCCTCAGCAAGGTCAAAGCACTATGTCCCCAGTTGGGAATAAACCCCACTGGCAAAGGAAATGGCCAGTGAATGCAACAAGTTGGCACAAAAAATAGGGGGCAATCACAATACTAATGTCTTCATGGGAGTCTTGTCCCCAGGACCACCCCAGAAAAGTCTGATATCCCTCTAGATGGACCTCACCAGAGCCATGCTGATGGTACAGCTGTAGCTTGGAGGAGATATTACTGGATTTGGGAACTGGCTCTAATTTTCAGGACTATGTCATGCAATTCAGATGATCCAACACATCTTTATTCAACGTGCTCATCCAAAGGGGAAGCGTGCTGTGGAGTGTGCTGGAGCAGCCTTGTATTTAATCTCTTGTTATCGTGGTTGTCTGTTCTAGGTCAAGGTGAACCCTTAGCTCCTAAATGAGTATTTGTAAGTGCAGGCTCATACAAGGCGAGCAGCGCTCTTAAATCTTTTCACCCAAGTCTTCTCCCAGTGAATTACTAGGCTGTAGATAAGATCTCAGACATACTGTACCCAGACAAATATATACCTTTTTGTTTTTAAAAGGCTCAACCCAGAAACAATTTTAGACTCTGAAGGGGAAGGTCATTGCCTATCTCTTACACTTATAAAATATTACTCCTTGCAACTGGTTGATGAGCAGAGCCGAGTCCCATGTTTCCACCTCCGCTGTGAACTGCTCTCTCCCCAAACAGGCTTGGTTCTCCATAAATCACAGTGTTGCCAGCTCCGGTTTCGCATCTCAAAGTGAGACGCTGACACTTTGATCTCTGTTTCCCGCAGATTTTTCTACCCATGCCCAGGGGAAACTGTCCTCTGTAGACAATTTATGTGATGAATTTAGCCTCTCTTTCCACGTGCGAATTATGTGGCGAGATCCTTGGATATTTTGACAAAGGCATTTACTTCTTTGGTTGGGATGATGAACCCCATGAAGACACCAATGTCAAACAATTCTGAGGCAGCACTTCTTGTTTTAGCTGAGGATCCCAGAGGTCTGTTCGTGGAGGTCAGGTGCCTGAAGGCTCACAAGCCTGTGCTAAGCTCTGAACGGTTGGATGCAACTCCCATAAAAAGGCCTGAAGAAACATCTCTGTTTCAAGAATCTTTCACCAAGCATATGCTTGCGCAAGTTGCTGGGGATGTGATTGATGTATTTTGCCACTAGGCCAGCCATCTTTTTTATAGCTTTATAACACGAGCCAGTGGGGTCAAAATCCTGTTCCTGACGGGCTGCCATGGGATCTGCAGGCAGCTGAAGACAACCTCCTGCTCCAAAACCCTCTTCCCTGTCCCATGGAAAAAGACACTTCAGGGCATTTTTTTTGTGCTATGTCCACAGGAATGTGAGTCCAATTCCCCTCTCAGGCTCCTACAACTGGTACTATGCTTGTTATCCAATTATTTTTAATGGAAAAAAAATTTGTTCCTTTGCCTTCTTATTAGTGGAAGCAGGATGAGCTGCAAACAGCTAAATATGGTCTTCTTATCATGCCTTCCTTGCCTCTTACCATTAATTGCCTGGGAATGGATTTCCCACCCGGCTAATTATTTCTAATTGTATCACTCTCATTATCTTGCCATTTGCCTCTTGCCACAAATAGGCCTGATACAGCTGAGGAGAAGAGGCTCCACCTGGGCTCCATCCATGGGTGCAGCCACAATAGCAACAGGCAGCTGGCCCCAGGGTACAAATTTTCCCTCCATGACAATACACAGGGGATTTATCTGGCTTCCTTGTGCACTGTGATGACAAGGACGATTTCTTTTTTTTTCTCAGAGGTATTTGCAGACTGCAGTTGCCCTTTTTGCTTTCACCTTTTTCACCTCCTCTATCTACCCACGTAATCATTAGGGGAGCATCTCACGGGCAGCAGAAAACAAAGTCTAAGGTATGATATACAAGTTAAAGTGTTGGATGGTTTCTCATGGAATATCTCAATTTTTTATTTGCCATTGGAGATGTTGTCATTAGGTTGGGAAATACCTGTAATGCTACCTTGTGTGTGGCCCTTGTCAGATGTGGAGAGACCTAAGATGGGGCTTCGTGTGCATAGCTAGAAGTGTGGATCTGAACCCAAGCTGACCTCCCTACCCTTCCCCAGGCATGTTAACCTTGACACCGTCTGGGATTAGTCTTTAGAAATTATTTTTTTTGCATCTCACCTGCTTTTTGACTGTCAGTCCCTGATGATGTAGAGGTGCCTTTGTGCTGGGGCCAGCACAATAGTGGCCACCTTGAACTGTTCTTTGTGGGGCTGTTTTTCCTGCTGAGCAACAGAACCTGGAAATCTCTTTCTTGCTCTGGTTGGACTGAGAGTTGTTTACTCAGACACCATCTGGAGAGGGCTCTGCTGGGGTGCCTGGTTTGGTATCGCTGCACATACTCTGTTGTCTGGTTGGGTGGAGGCTGAGGGTGCTGATGCACATTATATTTTAGATGTCTTTCGCTGAGCATCAAATCCATCATGTGCAACAGTTAAAGGTGCATGTTAGGTGTCATTAGTTTGCTATCAGCTTGCTTTCACTCCGTGCAGGCAATGTGGCAGGTTTGGAAACGGACAAATGGGCTGTTGGCTCCCCTAAATAAGCTCTTTCTGACTCCTCAGTGGTTGTAATTTGAAAGTCATGGGTATATTCATTTGTTGGGTAATGGCAAATTCTGTTTTCTGTGCCTAATAGACACCTCTGGATGTCACAAAAGAGGAATTATAAGGAAGATGCAGAGCACGAATGGCTACATTGTGTAGGTGCTTTTCTGTGTGTAATGATGCTCCCCTTCTAATGTTCCATAGCTACATGAGAGAGGAGCGAGAAAGATATTTAAGATGTTAAGTCATGGAGAGTCTTATTTATTCATCTATCTCCTGGAGTGCATCACAATCACAAATTCCCGTAATATGATGAGATTTTAAAGCTCTGAGCAAGTGTCTCTGTCGTGGAAAATACTATTGCAAAACATGAAATAATATTTTCATAATTATGGTGCCTCAGGAACATCTGACAGCTGCTGTTTTGTCCTTATCTTTTCTGCACTTTTCTTTTTATTGAGTGGAACGAGACAGCTCTGGGGTGGGGAGAAGACCCTGTTATTACCTTACTGCAGTACTTCTGCTGCGTACTTCCCTGAGAGCATGAAGAAGGACGTGGAAACCCCAGCTGGCTCCCGTCCTAAGACCTCAGCGGTACCTCATTCTGAGAGCTACTGCAGCCTGCTGAGTTTCTCCTATGGATGTGAAGAGTCGATACACCATGATGGTATAATTATTAGCCAGCTTGCTCAGGTTGTTTTTCATAGTTATTTCCTAACTTGGAAAGAAGGCCAAGAAGAACAGAAGCGCTTAACTGCAGCGATCATAGGAGTATTAGTGGTTTTCTGAAGGACGTTCTTTGTGGCGAATGGAAACTCTGTCTTGCGTGCACTCCATCGCTGTGACACCTTATTTTGGTACTTGGCTGCCACGGGCGTATGGGTAAGTAACCTGGTACTCCAAGTGCATTCAGCTTGTTCTTTTACAGTTGTCTGTTGTGAGTTTCATTTGAAACCTTCTGAAATCAGTCAGAGAGTGTACTACAGAGGCGTATTGATCTGACCCCTGTCCTCCAATAAAAATGAAGGATGCTTTAAAACCCGTGACACGGCTTATCCATCACACCTTCAGCTTTGCAGCTCCCACTGCAGTCATTAGGCATCGCCAGTCTGTTGAGAAGGTCACGGTCCTGACAGCTATATTTTTCTTCAGGGAAAGCAAGAGAAAACTGCCAAGATTTTTGATGGGAGAGTCTAGGTGGTCTTGGCACCAGGTATCCTTGTTTCCTGCATGTGTTAAAGGTTTAAGGTTTGTGCAGCCCTCAGGATGCCTATAATTGTACAGGTTTCCTCAGGAGAATACTTTTTTTAGAAATACAAGGGGGTGTGAAGATGAAGTCTGCATACCATCCCCAAACCGTACCTTCTACAGAGCTGAGGTAGGGACAGTCCTCATCCTGCAGAATGAGGAATATCAGACGCTTTCTGATCTTTCCTACCTCTTCTGCTTTTCTTTCATGAGGTCTGGATGGTGGCATTTCGGAGGTCCAGCCTCAGGCACCTCTACTCCTCTGGATCACTCTCTCGCTCTGAGGACTTCCCTGAGTAAAGATCTGCTGTTGCTGGGATTCAAGCTTGGAGCTGTGTTTGGGAAGTGGGCAAAGCACTCTGATTTCTTCTCTGTTTTTCCCGTTTTTGTCAACTAAAGACAACCTCTGGAAGGTGCAGGCTTTCCCTATACTCCTCAGTCAGCTATCAGCTGTCCAGAGCTGCTGCATCTCTGCTGAAATCAGTGGCACAATATTGATTTATACCTATTTCTCCAGACTGATAGTTTATGTGCACTAACAATAACCTATGTTTTGCTAGAGCTTCCAGTTAGTGTGTTTCCTGGGAGTTCGCTCTTCACTCTCTTCTTTCCATCACTTCTGTTTTCTACATCTATATCTAATGGATGCTCACATGTCATTGCTCTGTTGAGGACAGATAACTGTGCATGCCTTCCCATGGCTCAGCTCTTTCATTTCTTTGTCTAGATCAATGAATCAAGGCTTTGCAGTAATCTGTATTAGGTAATGCGTGCTAAATGAATCATCATATGATTGTGTCAAAAGAGCAAAATGCATAAAACTCTGTTTCTTACTGCTCTTGTTGGGAACTGATTTGTCTGCCTTGAACTTGGACTTATTTATACTACATGGGTGAATTCACATGCTCATCTCCGTTTTGCAGCTCCATTGCTCTGTGTTCTCCAAATCTGTGCTTGTGCCTTCACCATCATGAGCTAGAAGCTCTGTGAGCATACAGCTGGGGATAAGGTGTCTGGGAGTTTCATCTCTGCCCCAGGAAAGATGCCTCAGTGCCCTGCACTGGCACTTTCTTCCCTCCACAGACATCACTTCTCCCTCCGACTCTTCCTTTTCCTCTTATTATTGTAAAACAATCAAATCCTCTCATGAGCTTGTTGTCTTCTGTCACTGATTCCCAACTCTTTTCCCTGCAACTTTTCTGCCTTACCTGCAAATGATTTACCACTTCTATAGATGGGACTCGAGTCTCTCTACAACCCGAATACCTGAACTCTGCCTACAGTGCTTTTGAAAAAGCAGCAGCACTATGAAACTGTCTTCGCTCATACAAAATGTAGCATAATTTAACTAACTGGCTGACACCATGCCGGAATATATATCCCTTTTTAATAGCAATTTTAAAAGTGGCAATTGGACTTCACTCGGCTGTGAGTTAAATCCTGTCTCCATCAGAAAGGAGACAAGCGAACTTGCAGCCAAAAATAGGAATCATTAGCTGCTAAGAAATTACTTGCTTGGCCATGATAACTGGTCTTAAAAGAAAATCAGGCAAACATTTGGTTGCTTTTCTAACCCAGCTTCATTTTAATTTTCGGCTATAATGAAGTGCAAGCTATTTGTTTGCCGAGAACAAGCTGGAACAACTGCAAACAACTTACAGCCCAGTGTGTGCAACTGCATTTAGCTGCCAGTTTGTTATACGACTGAGGGAAAAGGTCTTCAGTTCTGGAAGGAACCTGCATTTACCACAAGGTTTCCCCTGGAGAGGGTGGACCATCTCATGGTAAAAGCAGGAGCTAGCTGTCAGGGCTGAGGACAATTTCTGGTTGTCACAGACTTCTTGCCATCACCTTGCATGGGTGGGCAGAGGTTTCTGGCTTTGGTTTGCAAAACGGATTCAAAAAAAGCTTTTTGTTTGCTCTCCTGTCCTTTATATAATATGGACTGGAGTGAAAATGCTGTATACACCAACGGCTTTGGCTATGGCTTTCTGGTCATAGACCCAACCTGAGTTGATTGGCCCTGGGGTATCTCAGGTGTGTTTTGGAAGTAGGAGCCTGGCAGGTACATCGGTTGAGGTTCTAGAAGTAAACTAGGGACCAGTCTGTGTGTTGGGAGGAGAAAGGGTAAGAACCAGTACCAGTGTGAAGACAAAGATTGAAAAGGAAAAAAAAGCAAACTTGTGAGTAATGTAGAGACTTCAGCTTCTCTGCCCTTTTACTGTAGTGTCTCCAAAATCTCCAGCTTAATGCATGACACACACAACTCTTCCACGCATCCCATGCTTGTAAGAGCAGTATAAGACTCCTGTGGTTACTGTCAATATGGTCAAACAACTAGCAAGTACAAACCTTCCCCATCTTGTATTTTCTAGCACTGCTGGGAGATTCTTTGGCTTAAAAATGCTAAATGCCTGAACTGTGCTTCACTTCCTATAAAGGCATCAAGATGTGGCCTAAAGGGATGTGTCTGGGTCTTTCAGCAGAGCCTGCCAACTTCCATTGTTAAAATGGACTCATCTGAACAAAGCAGATTTTCATTTTCAGAATGTGTGGTTTCTGTTAGCCAAGGAGGTAATTAGGTTTGTCTCATAGTCATTCAGAAGCCCAGGTGTCAACTGAAACAGGATTTCATCAGGAAATTTCTGCCCAGTGTTGTATTGATTAATGAGCATTCGCTGCAATTACAGAGAGATAGATAGCAATTATCTACCTGCTCTGTAAGAGAAACAGGAGTGTACTAAAAATAAGGAACTCAGCAAGAAAGAAGCACAGATGTAGCGCCTGGTGGAAATTAATAAATAGCATTTTCTGCTGTGACAGTAAATTTGTTCTTTGTGCTGTGAGACCACGTCACAGGCAAAAGAGAGCAGATGAGTAAAATCAACTTAGAGAAGAGTGGAGGAGAAAGTGAGGCAAAGACAAATCATCCCCTAGCCTGAGTTCCTCCTCTTGCGTTGTCCCTCTACCTCAGGCATGTGTTGTGCCTCCTGCTCACCTGCTTTAGGCTGTGGTGAGGACTCTTTGGGTTGGGGGACCATTGTGAACATCCCCAGTCCTCCCAGGAGCCAAGTGGCCTCTTTGCTTGGTAGGCTGTGATGGTTTTGATCAAATCCTGGAGGAACTTAGAGCTGTTCATTTGAACTTCAGAAGCATCTGAGCATCTTTTTCTTGATTTCTCATCTCTGCAGCTGGGATCAGCCAGGACATCTGCACAGGACTGGGATGCTTGAGGGATCAATCTTTCAGTTCTGTTATCCTTGTTCTAGGGTCTAAGGTTCAAGTGCACTCAAATGTGACCTCCCCATCTTGCTGCCAAGCAGGTTTCATGGCTTCATACAAGCCCTCTCCTCCTAGAGACACACAAACAGTTGGAAAAGTGCTAAACTAGGATATTTTCCATCTCTGTGGGAATTATGAAAGGAGGCAATGTAATAAGAATAGAAATGGTGTTTTTAAGGCTTTTGGCTGCAGCACATTGGGAGAAAATAGACATCTCAGCTCAAAGTAGTTTTAAATAAGGATGGATTATATTTACACTGAAAGAAAACTAGACTGATGAGTACAGCAGGGCAGCATTTTCCTTCTATACCTTATTCTGGAGATCTCAGACACAGGTGGGGTGATATTCAGAAAGACTGAAGCAACCTCCCACAACCCTGGGTCAAGGGTTGGTTCTAGAGGAGATGTCAAACACCCTGAATAGCTTGAGGCTGGGTGGCAGCAGTGCTCAGCCCTGGGACTGCTGTGGTCCCCATGGGCTCTGTCTCTCAGTGCCAAGCAGCAAATTGCTGATCCTCATTCCTCTCTCCTCTTGAGGCTGAAGGAATGGAAGAAGGAAAGAATAGAGGCTGGGTATTAGTGGTGGCTGCTTGTGGGTCTCCACTGCTGCTTCTCTCTTTGCTGAGGATTATTCCTAGAAATGCCTCCCAATGTCATATCATAAAGGGTATTTTTGCCAGCTTAACAGTTATATCCTCTCCCCCCCAAAAAAAGGTCTTTGCACAAAGGAGCAGATATTTGGTGACACAGCATTTTCTTTCTGGAGATGGGTGAGGATTTACAGGTGACGTGAATAATCTCCTTGTCTCTTCATGCTTGCTGTTTGCCCTCAGTCTCAGCTTTTCCCTTAGGCTTTCTCCTTTCAGACTTGCTGAGATACATACTGGTAACCAGTCTGTCCGTTGATGTGAGTTTTGGACCCCTTTGTCATTATTGGACCCCTTCAGCCCCCACCGCAGCTAGAAGTTCCTACCTCCTCCCCTGGGAGTACTCAACCTAGCACTAACCAGAGCTTTGCAGTTATTCAATAATAGTGAACTGCTAAAAAGTACTCCTTCTTTTAAATTGCCAAACCCAAGGATCTGGAATAAAAGCAGAGCCACAATATCTAAATTGCCATAGTTGTAGAGGAAGGAACCTCCTGAGTTGGATTGATGAGACAGTGTTGTAAAAATACATAAAATACAGTATGTGGTGCAGAACAGAGTGAAATCCATTGCGTCTCTGGCAGAAAGAGAGGTCTTTGACCCATTTCCCTGTCCCAGAAAAGATGGTGCAATGCTGTCTGACTGGTTCAGAGAAACTTTCAGTGATGAAGATCCCCCTTTCTTAACGGCAATGTTGCAGTCTCTCAATGCTACTTACATCTAAGGAAAAACTTCATTTTTTGGGGTTTCTTTGTTATGAATCAGCAACATGGAGCTGTGCTGCTCTGTCTAAAGTCACTCCAGTAACTGCTGGCAATAGCAGATTGCTGGATCAGTGGATGAGCCAGTCCAGTAGGACAGTAAAATAACGACAATTTTTAGTAAATTAAATATGTATCTGACTCCCGTGACTACAGAAAGTCATTAATGGGGCACAAAGCCCAAACTACATTGCAGGAGATGATAGCAGATAAATGTGGCTAAACCGTCATTTCCTTGCTGTGATTCTGGTCACAAATGGATTTCGTGAACATCTGCTGTTTCTCTATTCCCTTCGTTTTTGTGGGTCTTGTTGGCGTGAGGAGGGGCAGATGAGATGGGGAGAGGACAGAGCTCATCATACCTAGTGTGACTTATCGATGGCTTTGAGACCTTCCTATAGTACACAGCACAAGAAGGACACAGACCTGTTGGAGTGGGTCTAGAGGATGATGCGAAGATGGTCAGAGGGTTGGAACACCTCTCCTGTGAGAACAGGTTGAGAGAGTTGGGGCTGTTCAGCCTGGAGAAGAAAAGTCTCCAGGGAGACCTTAGAGTGGCCTCCCAGTGCTTAAACGGGTGACAGGGGAGCTGGGGAGGGACTCCTGACCAGAGAGTGCAGTGATGGGAAAAGGGGTAATGGTTTCAAATGGAAAGAGGAGAGATTTAGGTTACATATTAGGAAGAAATTATTTTTTGCGAATGTGGTGAGACACTGGCACAGGTTGCCCAGAGAAGTTGTGACAGCCCCTCCCTGGCAGAGTCCAAGGCCAGGGTGGATGGGGCTTGGAGCAACCTGGGCTGGTGGGAGGTGTCTCTGCCCATGGCAGGGGGCTGGAACGAGGTGGTCTTGAAGGTCCTTTCCAACCCAAACCGTTCTGTGATTCTATGGCAAAACTGGCTGCAGTAATTTTTCTTTAGATTCATATCGTGGCTCTTTTGGATGATTTCCTTGTATAGACAAGCCTTTGTTTTTAACATATATACATCTTTTTTTTCCTGGGTGGCTTCTCCTAAAAAGCCTGATAGCAGGAAAGGAAGATCAGAAATGGTGCTGGAGGAGTTTTTTACCACCTAGCAGCCCTCTGAGAGCAGTCCCGGGGTATAGGCTTCAGTGCTTTTATATTACTTCTCTTTGCTCTTTTAGTAGGGAAATTCTTGCATTATTGATTTGCTTCAGGCTCTTTATATATGGGTTCTTTATACATCGGGTCAGGCAGCTGCAGTTTTAGAATAATGGAATAATTTTGCTTTTACAATCATTTCATTAGCTTTTGGAGCCATGTTTGGGATGTGACAAGCCTCCTGCTGCCTGTGTTGGTTTAGCTCATCGTTCCTCTGCTATGCAATAATTCAGAGGTCCCGGTCTCTAACTCAGCAGAAATAAGCTAATTTTTCTCCACCTAGTAGAAGAAAGGGCAACTCCTTTTTCCCTGTTGCTGGAAATCTGTTGCTTTGGGTGCAGAGGGGCAACATTGAGATATTTCATTCTAATGTGTCTTGTCCTGAATGTGGGAAGGTCAGAAAGCAAGGAGGGAGATTTGGGATTCCATCAGTGCTCTTGATTAAGAGAGCTTCAGTATCCAAAACACCATGATCCACAGTCCTGGACACCAGTCCTTGCCAAGGATTGGGTGTCCTTGTTCCCCTTAAACTGCAGCTCCAGGGGCAAGTAGTGTTCTGCCACAGTGGCCCCAGCTATGTACAACAGAAATTGAATGGAAAGGTGTGCAACCAGTTGCTGTGTCCAGGTTGCCCCAAGGGCAACTGTGTCTGTAGAAGAGGAACCTTTGAGGAACCAATAACCTGGAGGAAAAGAGCTCCTGGTCCCTAATTCAGGGTTAACTTTTGAGACCTGGGACCTTAGTGCTGCTCCCAGAAGCGACAGCTGCCAGGAAGGCACCAAGTAATTTTGTTGGAATGGCACGGCACGGTAGCAAAGCAGCCTTTCTAGACATATGGCATCCATACTGGCCTCCATTAAGTCCAACTGGGGTTTTTGCTCCCAGCTTTTGACCTTCAAGGTGCTCTTTCTCGAGTGCCGTTGGGCAGGAGTAGCTGCCCTGTGTCCTGGCACTTGGGGTTTGTGTGTGTGGTGGATAGTGCTTACTAAACCGTCACATCCGTCAGACTCATCTGAACATCAGCTGCAAAGGGAATGGTTTTGGAAGGCGTGGGAGGTCAGGCAGATGTTTTCCTGCTGTTCACTCTCTCCAGTCACCACCTCTTTATGTCTCTAATGTAGCTTGTTCTCCACTGAAAGCACGCAACCGAATAAATACAGCTCTCTGTTAAAGTCCAGATATGCTGGAATATTTTTTCTTTTTTTTTTCACTTTATCCCCGTGATTTTTGTCTTTTAAGGGTCCCAGCTGGTATGTGGGATGCCTTTGATCCAAACCTTTATTTAGATGTTCCCAGGAGCAGGGTAGGAGCACAGAGTGAATTTCTGTGGACCTGTGCCTCGTGGTCACCTCTTTGCCATGGCCTGGCCTCCTTGGCATGTCCTGCAGCTCACGTCGTGTGACTGTGGCTGCAGCAGGAAGGTCACCTCAGGTTTTATATGAGAACAAAAGAAACACCCTACAGAAAGACCACATTTATTATTTTTTTTGCACATTATTTATCCATACTTCCTAAATACCTTCTCCATTAACTCTCAATGGCTGACACATTCTCACTGCCTGGAGATGAAACCTTCCAGGAGTGGGGGATGTAGCTCATCCAGTGCTGCTTTCTGAGGGATGTTTAGGGCTGGAATTCCTAGGGAAGAGGTTCCTCCACTCTCCCATGGCTGACAGACGAAGTGCTAAAGGCAAGAACATGTGCCATGTATTATTGCCTGGGTGCTGGGGAGCAAAGCTGAATCTTCAGGTCCCCGGAACCTGTTTCCCTTCTCTCTTAAAAAAGGTTGGATTAATCTTCAGTATGCTATTTGAAGACATCCTCTCAAAAAGGTTTTCTTTCTTTTTGCCTCGCAATGTTTATGCTAAGCAATTTTTAATCGATGTCTTTGGCACATGAAGACCCAGTACCTCGGGCTGAGGTGGCAGAAGGTGAATCCTATCCAAAGCCAGGTGCAGAAACCTGAGCTTTGCAACCCTCCTTTGCTCCCCACCTGAAGTCCTGAGCACAAAACACAACGTGTTCCCTCTGAGGGCCAGGATCTTGAATTTGTGTGTCGGTGGCTAAGCTCTTTAAATCACACAGCACTGAATGAGCCTGGCTCATAAGTCACAAAAGCAGGGGCTTTAAACTCTTGCAATAAGCCTGAAATTGTACAAAGTCTCAGAATTACCTGTGGTGGGATGGTGATGCTGGAACATTGTAGTACATGCGGACTCCACCTCCGTTTGCTGGCTGCATATGTTACCGTAAAATACATGTTTAATAGCATGATGAGCAACCGTTTTATGGATTTGTATGTATTTGAAAGACTTATTGCAATGGTTTCCCAGGGTTGTTTCCAATCAGCAAACTTCTACCTGCTCTTGAAATAGCAGCCTCGTAGGTTTGATAATTTGTGTGTGCTCATTTGTTATTTGAAAGCAAATGCCAGCTAGTTCTGATGAATAATTTTCTGCCCACCGATTGGTAGCGTACTGTTCTTTTTGCGTAGCTGGTAATTTGGTCTTTCGGGTACGGTACCAATGCTGTCGTGTGTGGTCCTATCAGGAGGTGCAAAGTATATTAAAGAGTGAAAGAGGAAAAGCAAAACCTTGGTTTTTTCCTGAAGTTCTGGACTGCTGAAACGATACAGTTCACTCCGTTTTCTGAACACATACAGAGTAAGTGCAGGTGCATCGCTCCTGAATTGTACAGGTCTGGACTTTCTGACACTCAGATGCAAAAATATGGGATAAAACCAGAAGGAAATGGGTTGATACTTTTTGCATATTTGCTTCGGTGCCTGCTGGAGGTGGTCTTGCGTGGTCTGTAGCTACGGGGTCCATGATTGTGGGGTGCATCCTGCTGCGGGGGCTGAGCAATGCCTGACCATGCAGGGATCAGCGCCAGCCACAGCGTGCTTGTCCTCTTCAAATTTGCCCAAGTAATTAATGTGGCACTTCAGCCATTTTAATAACCGTGTGTTTTCTGCAGCCAGTGGTGTTGTGGGATGCTCAGCAGTGGCTCGCTCCGCACCACTGACAGTAATTCCCCTTTGTCAAATCTTCAAACCCGCGTTCTTGGTGCTGAGAGACCTTTATTAAACAAACCGACCAGTTCAAGTACATAATTTAAAAGTTCTGTTCAAACACGATATTTTGATCCCATCACAGCTTCTCTGTAAAATTAAGGATTTAATGCTCCCATTCCAGCTAAATGGACTTTACAGCATTCAGGCTGAAAAGACTGCACGGTGGATTAGAAACACATTGTGAAAAGTGTCATTGAAAACCTGTAATTTTCCTGTCTCTCCCTCTTACTTCAATGATCCATTTTCATGCCAAATTTCAGGAGACAAATGCATTAGTTCAGCTGGGCTGGGAGGTACACATCTGCAGTCTTTGGGGCTTGGCACAGGAGCTTTAAGGTGGAAATCTGCAGTGGGGAATCTGCAAAAGGGAAAGTCATTGCCCAACATGCGATAAGTGCTTTTAAATATTGGGAATTTACAGCTGTTAGCAGATTAAACAATGTTTCTCATGTTAACGTGTTTAATTGTATATTACCCAAAGGCTTGCACAATTTATACGAAAATTTAACTTATGCTGACTATTCATCTTGCATGACTTTGGCAATCCACATACTTTTGGCAGATCTTTCACTATCTAAAAAAAAATAAATCTAACAATCCACTAATTAGTCAACTTGAAAGCCAGCCTGTGAGAATATTATTGAGTTCTTCCATTTTGCTGAATGTAACGTGGCGAGTACTCACCTTGCATAAAATGATTTGCTCTTGCTGAACCTAATCATAAGACAACCAGAAGCTCAGGGCTCTCTTTGGGTGGTCACTCACTCGGTATGCTCACCAGTTTATAGACACTTAAAATTGGATTAAAGAGCCCCACTGCTGGTACCCCCATGTGTCCGGCAAGGGGGTAGGCTGTGGCTTCTCTGGAATGATGTCTCTTTTGGCTACATGGTCTTACCTGTATACCTGAGAGAGGGTTTAGAAAAGATTGGGAGTGCTTGTTAATTAGTAAAGGCTAGGATTTGTCATAGGAACGACTCTTACAGCAGCACGTGTGGACTGGTCACTGATGGGTGTTAGCTTTTGACACGGGGGAAGTTGGAGGAAAGCCTTTTGAGTGAGAGCTGGGGGTGATTTCTGACATATCAGTTTGAAAATAAGCAAATTCTGATTGAAAAGTGGATGAGGCTTTCAATTAACCAAAAAGCTGAGAAGAATGTTCACGTTGAAAATGGAAACCGGAGACACAAGGCTGACTCCCCACCCCAAATCTCTTCCATTTCTGTGTTCTTTAATGACCTCACTTCTTTATTTATGGCCAAAGGAAATGTTGATCCCCCTGAGAGCTGATGGAGCTGAGGTTGGTGCTGGTGTTCTTAGGGACTCTCTGCTCCAAGCAGAGCATATTCACAACTGCATGGTGTCAGCTTAGTGAACTGGGAATATTTATGCCATGAGGACTGGGAAGGTGATAAACAGCACTGAAGATGAAAAATACTTTCAATTGCTAAGTACTCGCACTTTTCTGCACATTGACTGTAACCAAGGTGCAGTTGTAAACTTTAGAAAGCCGCTAATGCATCTTTGAGGACCACCTGCCTCTGATTATGCTCCATTTTATATTGTTTTTCCAAGAGTAAAATCAACCCAGAGAGCATCTAGGTCTTGCTACAGGCAACAACAACCCCCAGCACACCAGACAGTTCTTCTCCTGCAGCCTGCCCCACGAGTGCAGCATTTCCAGCTGAGAAATGGGTTTTTAGGGAAATTCTTGGGCATGGAGAATTTACTAAACAGCTTGCTAAGCTGTGACTGCTTAGGGCTGGGTGAAAAACCAGGCTTCTTGGGAAATGGGACATGATCTTAAGGCTTTCCTCAGGTACGTTGCCTGACTGCTGCAGGAGCATCTTTTTCTCATTGCTTGAATTCATCCTGAAATTCAGGCTCCAGACTGATTTTGCAAATAAGTTAGTGAAAAATCTATATGTTAGAATTATGCTGAGTGTAATGAATGACTTCTTAATAACTAGGAAATAAAGCTATAGCTAGCTAAATAAAGCTTTGTGGGTCTGGACTCTTGCCTTATTCTACACAGGCTTTTAAAATAAACTGTAAATTCCTTGAGTTTTGCTATTGAATTACTTAACTATTCAAGTAGGAAAACTGAAATATATATTGCAATAGAAGAAAATGAATGCCTGAGTCTTCTTTATAGTTGAAGCAAGACTATGGCAGGCTACATTTTTTGAAAAGAGGGAATATATTCATTTGCTATTTAACTCGGTATCGAATGTATCATGAACAGCTTCATGTGGTCAATGCCATAATTTCTCATCCACAAAGAGTGTCAGGCAGGCTTGAGAAATAGCTGAGCCCATTCTCAAACTTTTGTACTGCCAGCGTTATAAAATAACTCCATCCCCCCGCATCTCGCAGGTGTAGGGTACCTGGGTTTAAACCCACCATTTTGATTTTCAGGTTTGTTTTTTTGACACAAAATGTTCACACAAGGCAAAAAATTATCCTCCTGTGACATGAATCTGTGTAAACTTCCCTGGGTGCTCCCCAAACACCAGAGGGGCTCTGATGAGCCGGACTTTTAGGGAAATTTGGGAGGACCTTGAGGGTTGCTGTGAGAGGTCCAGCTTGTTGATGCGAGCTGGAATCAGTTCGGTAACTCAGCTCCTGAAGAAAAGAGATGCGAGGCAAGGATTAGGGTGACTTTTTGGGGAAACTATTCAGATGTTTTTGGTATTGCTATATTTCTTTCTGAAGTGGCTCTCTAAATCCCTAGGCATGTGGTGGGCTGACATAGAGAGTGAAATCTAAAGTGAAGTCAGATCTGATGCTTGAGTCTGGTTATGGTTAGAGGTCACTTTTTTTCCGCTTTTCCTCCCTCCCAGGATATACCAGAAAAAAATGTGCCTGTTAATGATGAGAGCTGAACTTGCTCAGTTTGACATATGGGAGGGGATATGGTCCTTTGGACACCCTGTGCATTAGCCAGTTGTAGTCTTTGCACTTCATTCATGGGCTCCGCAATTAGGGCACAGGCAGACACTTATTTCCTGGAGTTTTGAACTCGTTATTTAACAGATGTGTTAATTTCCTTATAACATCTGCATTTTCCAGTTTGTTACATTAATTTTTATTCAGCTGAGGCATTGAGGGCAGGTTACTGCAGGGACTCACAGCTCACTGGGGTTCAACATTTAAAGCAGATCCTTGATGGTCATAGGTTAGTGAACATGACTTTTTTTTCTGATGTGAAAATTTGGACAGATCACTGTATATTTGTTAGACTAAAGCGAATCTCAATGGCTTCATGGGTGAGGATATTCACCTGATAGCATTTTAATATAACTTCATGTCTAATGGTGTTACTCCTTCATTTAGACAGGAGGGACGTGGCACGTTCCAGTGGGTGGAAGCTGGAGTCAGATAAATTGAACCTGGCGTTAGGAGGCAACAGTTAAAAAGTGGGAGTAATTAATCATATGGATGACTTTATAAGGGAAGTGGTGAATGGATCGTTACCTGGAGGCTTAAAACCAAAATGGGACATATGCTGGCTCTCCAAATGAAGTGGTTTGGCCCAATTGCAGGTTGAGGATTTTGACAGGGAAGAAATTTCTACACCTGGAAGACCTTGGGGTGGTGTCTATGAGGCATCTGCCCTGGGCAGGGTCTCTAGAGGGGTTTACTTGCTCTGTATGTGTCCTGGGGATCCATAAAAATTCACAAAGCTAGCAAATTCCTAAAATTTTCTACCTCTTATCTTGCACACAGAGTGATTTCAAAATTAATTATTAGTCTAAGGGGAAAAAAGAAAAGAATGGGGGTCCCCAGTTCTCTCCCCACCGCCAAATGCTCCGAGAAGTGTTCAACAAGTCTGAGCTGTGAAAAAGTGGGTCACTGAGAAACTTCAGAAATGGTAACGGTTCTGAATTGTGCCTCTATTTGCTTGACCTGATTTTTTCCTTCTACATAAAACCGTTTAATTAAATATATTTCGACTTTCTGAGCTGCACAACTGCCATTGTTGTTTAATTGCCTCAAATAAACCCCCCTTTTGTGCATTTTGCTAATGAGCGATTTGCTCGGTGGCACTTGCAGCTCCAGCAGACAACTCCAGCGAGCCGTTGGCTGGCAATATTTGCCTCAGATTGTTTTTTATTGTTCCTCTCAAACTACTGTCACTGGGTGTATGGAGAACAGCCCAGATATATATGCACAGCGCCCGAGATCAGAGCTCCCAGCTGAACTATTGCTGTGCATTAAGAGCTGTGTAAACAGCTTTCTGAGTTTTACACCAAGGTAAATATTAATCTTTTTGCATGAACCGATGATAGAAAAACCCAGGGTAAACAGCAATATTAATAAACCTTAACAGTTTGAAGGAGCACGATGCCAGAACTCCTTCCCCTCCCCTTTATGCCAGGGTTGACGCAGCTCTCCTGGGTGCTGCCATGGGATTTTGGATGGGGGGTGGTTGTGGGTGCATCATCTGGAAATCCCCACAGCCTGACACGACTCTGATTACCCAGGCTCCAGTGGGAACTGTGATTTTTCTGCATTAGGTGGACACAAAGCAATGGAAAGTGGTCACAGCGGGATGGAGAAGACTCCTGGGTGATGCTGAGAGCCAGAAGTGTTTCTCAGCACCAAAAGGGCAGTTGGCCTCCTCCCCTTGCCACGTGAGTCCTCAGCATCTCCTGGGCTATGGTGGCACCACATCAGTTCTTTGACTGATGTTTGCAGTGGACAATCCCCCTTCCCAACTCAATCTCACCTTAAATGCCCCCTACAAGAAGGTGAGATAAGGTGATTTGGGCTGATCTGAGGACCATTTCCAATGAGGCCAACTCCTAGTTCAATTTTGTGCTCCTGAAACCCCAAGCAGAAGCCTCACTGGAAATTGAGATCCTACTTAACCTCACACAGCAAGTGCTCCAGGTGGATGTGAACTCCTGTACCAGGTTTAGTGAGAACTTGGACAGCACTGTTGTGATAGAACCTGAGGGAAAACTCATTGTACATCTTGGCAGGGATGAAAGGTGGCTTGGTCATAGCTTCAGGGTTTGCTTTGCCTCTTAAATGAGGGGTTTGCTTTGCCTCTTAAATAAGGGATTTGCTTTGCCCCTTAAATAAGAGATATGTCCCTGACAAAGCTGGTGGGTCTGATGCTGCCCAAAGAGGGGGTGCAAGAATGGGTGTGAAGTTGGCTGAATGAGTTGAACTACCTGAGAAAATCCTGAATAAATGGGTCTATAATGCTCTGCTTTCACTGTGAGCTGGGTCAAACACTGGCTTCGTTTAAAACCTTGATCAAACAATCAGTTCCTCTGCTCAGGTCATGGCAGTGAAGTATGGGTTGTTGGACTATGTCAGCATCAAATTCTTTACCTCATCTGTTTAAAAAACAAGTCCCTGAGCTCTTTCAAAAGTGCTTGTTTCCTCCCTCTGACACGTCCCTCCGTTTAATTTTGGTGCAAAGCCGTGCTTGCTCTGTTGGGAATTCGTTTCTGGGTCAATCCTTTCCAACCTTTCAGTGCATTAATTGCAGCGTTGTGGCTTTGATTAAACTGCAGAATGTTCTCTTCCTAATTTAGCTTTACAAATTAATAAGGGGACGACCAATTGCTCACAGTCTGGTGATGATTTGCTGCTGTCACTCTTGGGAGTAGGGTGACAGGTCCTCCTTGTCTCAAAAGGAGGATGTGGAATCTGATAAATCCTGACTTGCTGGAGTATTTGGACTTGGAAACCACTTGCTGCAGCTCCTTCATTTTTATAGAGTAAAAAAAAAAAAAAAAAAGTCCCTCATATGAGCACTTGGGGTAAACTGTCTTTTCCTTAGGTGTGCATGAAGAGCATGACTCTGCACCTCCCGTCTGCTCTGCAAAGGGATTGATTTTAAATAGTGTTTCCTTGATACATATATATTTTTAATTTAAAAGTACAGCAATTCAAGTCTGTGGTCCTGGTTTAAAATAGAGGAGGAGGTTTACCAAAGAGGCAAAAATATTGAGGCTAAAAAGCTGAAGGGAGGGTGTAGAGAGGTGGGGATTGGTCTGTTCTCCCTCGTGGAGAGTGATAGAACGATGGGAAATGGATTTCAATTGCTCCAGGGGAGGTTCAGGAAGCATTTCGTTACTGAGAGGGTTGTCAGCCATTGGCACAGGCTGCCCAGGGAGGGGGTTGGGTCACCGTCACTGGAGGGATTTAGGAGATGGGTGGATGTTGCATTGGGGCACATAGTTTAGGGCGTTGGTAGGGCTGGGACAAAGGCTGGGCTGGATGATCTTGAAGGACTCTTTCAGCTGAAACTATTCTATGGTTCTATCATTTCTTGGACCGTGGCAATAATGTCTGTGCAAACAGAGACCCGTTCCAGGAGAGCTATGAGAGAGGTGTGAGGTTGAAGTTAAAATGAATAGTGGCTGAACAGCATTCATTTTGCACTGGTGTTGAGCGTTTTTTTTACACTGAAGTTGAGACTAGGAGTCCTGGAAGAAGGACACATGGGCTGGGTGGTGGGTTTCTGTCTGGATCAGCAGTTTTCCTTCTGAGTCAGTGCTGATCAGCCTGGTAAGATGCTCAAAAGGGTGTCCTATGATTATACGACTGGAAATAGTTTAATTAAGTGGTGCAGCCTGGGTTGCTAAGTGTATTTAAAATGCATGTAAATAATTTCCCAAGCCTTGTGTGTGCTGAGCAGCAATGAGGTATGCAGAACATGCAAACTTTGCTTGCTTTTTAGGATTAAAATGTTTCCAGTTTATTAAGTGAGAAACTCTTTTTTTTTTTTTTTTTTTTTTTTTGCTGTTAACAACAGTAACTGAAGGTGAGCCAGAGCGGCTTCCTCATCGCTGGAACTTGATAACACAGGGGTATCAATCAGCCTTACTGAATTAGCATTTCACTGATAGTGATGCACAAAGCCTTTTAATGAGGACTTTCAAGTCTCCAAGCTCAGAGTTTCTGCCTGCCTGTTCCTTAGCAACAGAGGGGATTGGCATGCAGAAGGGTTTTGATGTATCCTTACATAAAGGATTTACAATGCTGGAAATTGCATGCAAAAATTAGGATAATTGTGTTTTATTGTTTTGGCACAAAGTTCAAAGATAAATAAACAACCTTTTGGGTCCCCAGAAACTTCCAGTTGTGTTCTTTTCCCTTCCTCTGTTCTCGAGGAGAAGTTAACCACCAAGTCTGGAGTTTAAATTAAATAGACTTTTGTCTGTTTTCTAGAAATTAACACATCAGAGCAGAAAAAACAGTGCTCGTTGGTCTACATCAGACAGGAGAATTAATGTGTGCCGTGCTGAAACGCATGGAAAGGCAGTACTCCTTGCTCCCAAAACCTGCTCAATTTTAGCGGCACTTCCATTTTTGAGGTTTGCAATATGGGCGTTTGAGGGATATGGCTGAGGCCATCCTTTGTGGCAAGGCAAACTCTTGATTAAATTCTGGCTGAAGAGAGGATGAGGTCTTTTATCCATTTTGCTCAGCTTAGATGGATAAAGGAAAACCCTGGGAATGGGACCCTACTGGGTGTTGCGGTGGAAACCAGCACTCCGCTGCTCTTCTGTGCTCTCCTTTGCTCCTGCCCTGGTCCCTGCCTGCTGCATAACATGAGCACTGTGCATCAATCCTTCTCTTTCTGCTTTCCAGGCGCTACCTTGAGCACATGACTGCAGCTCTTCCAACCTGAAAGCTGCTCTCAGATGCAGGGAGAGGATCAGCGGCGAGAAGACACCCTTCACCAGGGATCACCCACCTCCCTTCCATGGGATGTCACCCTTCAACCTCCTTGAGCTCCTGCAAGGTATCAAAGCCTGCTTGCAAAGCTGATGATGCCGATTAGGCTTTCCTTTAATGAGCTGCGGTGCATGCCGCTTTCCTGATCAGCGATCTCTTTTTGTCTGCCTGGTCCACGCTGTGAGCTGGGTTTGAGGTAACTGAAACAGAGGCTGCAGAGCAGAGCCACAGTACCATCATGTGTGTCTCGACATGGTGGTAATGTTTGTGGCAGCCTGGAGAGGACTTTATTAATTATATAGAAGTTCCCGAGCTTTGCAGAAGCAAGGTGGAAGTGCAAAGCTTAGCAAATCGTGGCTGCTAAGATTTTCACCCCTATGATGCACACCCAGTACCAGTTTTCGCCTCGGCATGGGCATTCGTGTGTTTGCTGCTCAGCTGACAGTGAAAGAGCCTTTTCCTTCCCTGGCCCAAGCACGTGAGCTACAACTGCGCCACTGCATCACGAACCTGAACACTCCCTCTTGAAGAAATCCCAGTGCAAACTCCAGGAAACTCAGCCAGTTTGCTCCTGAAATTGGGGGTTTATGCAAGGGACTCTGTGTTTTAGGAGGGGCTGAGTCAGCTTTAAGGCTGACGACAGGGCAGGTGCCTGCCGGGCATTTGCTGCTGGTGCAGGAAGAGAGCTGCTGCCCCTCCTGGTTTCCTCCTAGCTTGTGCAGCAGCCTAAATTATTTAATTAAAAAAACCCCTCTCCAAACACCATCAAAAATCCACCCCAAACTGAAAAACAAAATGAGAAAATCTCTGCAAACGCTTCCTGTCAGTTTTGTAAGAGTTCAAACTTTGGGTTTTATCCTGTGCCTAGAGGAGGAGGGCAATCCCTAGAAGGAACTTTGTTCCTGTTACCCCCCCAGGTCGAGCAGCCTTCATCCCATCCCACTGCAAGGGGCAAGTTTCTCACAATGAGGCACTCGTGCTCCTCTACCCCTTACCTGAAGCGGGTGAAGCCCAGCTTAACTCTGCACAGAATAATCTACAATGCTAATTTTAAAAAATGAAGACTTATTTAGCTACTACGCTTAGTTTTCCGGGAGGCATTTTGGTGTGTTCAGGCATGGCTGAATTGATCCGGTGTGTTGATAAATCCCCGCTGCCTGTATCGCTGCTCCATCAGAAGGAGTTTTTGCAGCCAATATTTATCTATGAAACGCTCTGACCTTGCTGCCTGTCGCATGCCCAACATGCTCCTTGGAGGTGATGAGCTCCTGGAGCTCCCCTCAGGCCCCCATTCCTTTAGATGATAAAACCTTTAACAATAAAATGAGGTACCTGTTACCTGCTTCTGCCAGTGGGTTGTGCCACTCCACTGCGCTACTCGCCTGGCTGGAGCAGCAAACATCACCCAGCTCCAGCTCATGTCTCTCTCCCCTTTTTTCCCGACCTACCTCAATTTTTCCCAGCAGGAAACTTGCGGCTCTGACGATTTCATTTTCCAAATTAATGTTTCTAGGTGTGAAGTGCACCTGTCTTATCCGTGCTGCTGAAAACACAGAAGCTGGTATGACCTGCTCTCACTGGCTTGACGGTTGGGCTTGATCTTAGAAGTGTTTTCCAACCAAAATGATTCTATGACTCGACTTGTGCCCAGTGATGCTTTGGTTCAGGGTGTGTGTCGGGCCCCATGTGTGCCTGCTCAGAGCTGAGCTGACTTGGGAGGAAGACAGAGTGGAGGAAAATGCCCCTGCTTCTACATAAAGTCCCCCCAGGCTTTATGTAAGCCTGTTGATATGGTCTTTGTCTCCTCTGCCCTGGAGTAAATCTGAACCAGTTCTGCTGAAGCTGATGGAAATGTATTCGACAGCGCTGAAGAAAGTGTGACCATCTGGTTTGTACAGTCTACTTGAAACTGGACCCGACGGATGCAGAAAACGCATTTCAGTGCCTTCCCACATAAGAAGGTAAAAGACACAGAGGTGATGGCCTGGGACAACAGGACTTTGCCATAGCGGGATGTGCAGCAGAGGGTGTCAGCCCTCTTGGCACTGCCTCATTTGATCTAGAACACTGATCATTAATCCTTAATTTTTTCCCCCTTACATTATAGAAATCAGAGAGGATTTTACAGGTGATGTTTATTTTTTTTCTCAAAGGCTTTAGTAGCTACTTTCTATTTAAAAGGATCAAAAGTTTGAAGAGCAATAGCAATTTAGATGGAAAAATTGTGAACCAGTCTCTTGTTCTATAGTCAATTATCTTACTGAAATAGTGCAGCATATTACTGAGTGCAATATATTATATAT